>NC_134408.1:125888475-126194189 GCF_038048845.1 Mixophyes fleayi
CTATTCGTGAACCACATGTTGTCTACTTTTATAGTAACATATCACATTAATGTTTTATATGGTAATTATTGAAATCATCATTATCATCATACTGCACTCATCATATCTGTGTATGGAAATTAGACTGTAACAAAACAAATATCAGATAAAATAAACATGATCTCGGTGACTAAACGAATAGTAAATCCATAACGAATACACATAAATGACCAAGGTCTGTTTAATACATTTATTACGCTTTAATGGATTTTACTAAAGGCATTTGGCAGATTTTGGGTTTCTGCATAAATACTTGAAGTATCCGACCTAATGATGTGATAAGGTTCCTATGTATTAATGTGAACAATAAAACGAATTTCTAACTTGTAATAGAATGTGCGGGGTATGAAGGGGAGGGGGGTACTGGCTGCCTATGTAGGTCAGGTTTGGCTGTGCAGAATGACGGTCACAATGCAGAACACCCCCATCCCTGACTGTTCCAGATAATAGGGAGTAATCCGGGTGCCATCAATGTATCTCATCTGTGTCCTGGACAGTTAGGGATTCATTGGTTCAGCTCCAGCCAAGTAAACTGCCATGAAATGGGGGTCACGGAAAAGAGCAGGAACTAATTGGCTGAAAAATAGTATTTGACTAGCTGATCAGGCTGTGAGCCGGGTGAGTGATGGCGCTGCAGGAACACAACTGAGCTGATCCCTCATCTTCTCACACAGCCCACGGTCACTATATGTGCAATATATCACACAGGGCCCATCATTGGCATTTAAAGTGTTAATTCCAGTATTCAACACCCTCTGGGGGGGATTTAAACTTCCTTTAATTATCAGCGCAATCTATCTCCAGTAACACATAAAATCGGCTTCATCTCCAAAAATGTGGCACTTTATTGCGACAATATTTCTGGACACTTTTTAGGTTGACACAGGTTCAGGTGTCTCTATCAGCGTCATAATCTGAACAATATTCGCCAATATAATCATTGTATTGTTGTCAATATAATTTACTCTGGGATAGGCTCAGACAATAGATTATGTATTATTTATATCCCTTATCATATAAGACTTAAAGGTTTCAAGATAAAATCCTGTACGCCACTCATTTTGATTGATCAGTATACACTTTACTATATCAATGCAGCGTATATATATAGATAGATACATACACACACACACACACACACACACACACACACACACACACATATGCCCTCCCCCCCACCCCTGTGTACCATTTTGGTGTATAACTAGTATAATACATTGGTACACTATATATCACAGTAGCGTAAAGTTACGTGTGTATTTGTAGGTATATATATATATATATACATATATATATATATATATATATATATATATATATATATATATATATATATATACACACACACATATATATGTATATATATGTATATATATATATATATATATATATATATATATATATATATATACACACATATATATCTTTACATATATATCTATACATCTCTCTCTCTCTCTCTCTCTCTATATATAACCGCATATACACAGACACACACACTGTATGTATTTGTAGGTATATATATATATATATATATATATATATATATATATATATTATACACACATACACACACACATCTCTCTCTCTCTCTCTATATATATATATATATACATACATATATGCATATACACAGACACACAAATATATATATCGATCTACCTACAAACACACACACGTAACTTTACGCTACATTAATATAAAATAGTGTAACAATGTACTATACTAGATATACACCTAAGTGGTGTATGGGGAAGGCCATTTGCCGCTTTTAATGAGATTCATGTCTTTGAGAAGTACAAGACAATAGATTATCTAAACTGCCCTGTGTTATTGATTCTGCTGCGTTCACCCCTCTTCATTATCTTTTCAATTTACACTTTCTGTGTCCTCACTCTTGATTGTATCAAAACTGTCCCACGATCCCCACTGCTCGCTCCCCCACGTCACGGGGAAAGGGGTGAATGTAAAACGTAAAACGACTTTTAAAAGAATATAAATGTATCTGTGTTGTTGAAATATCGTTTTGTTTAAGGGTTCGTCTCTCTTGATATTTTTTGACATCAAGTTTTAATAATATACAATAGAAATATTTGTATACAAATTTAAAATAATATATAAAACAATATAATTTAGTAGAAAAAAAGAGTGAGAAGAACACAAAATACTTGTATTACACAAACAAGAGCATTCCTGCTCCAGCGGCAGATTATTAGTATTTATGTCTGTGGTCATCTTCACACAAGCTTGGGGGAAAAGTCGAAACGTTGTTTCTACTTATAATCTATATCTAGTGTGTTGTGAAACAAATATCGAAATGATTTATTAATTGCTGTCACACAATGCAATGTGCAATAATACACTGCATCATGCCTCTCTATACACGCAGACATGAAGCTGAGAATGAATCAGTCGCGGTATTTATATGGTAGCTTGCGAAGCATGAGAATCGCACTGTGTTACGACAAGTCGGCATTGTCGCGCAAGAAGTCGCAGGAGATCTTTGTTGTCAATTCCAACCCTGTTTGTGCCTTAGAAATGTTCACTATAATTACAAATGTTTGACTTTTGTTAATCTGCTATAAATATGGTCTTAATTTCACACTCAGTTCAATCTATAGAAACTGGATTTTGATTACACCTATATGGACAAGACGTGGGATTTTGCGGCAGGGCACATCATAATAAAATACATTACAATGTAAATGTGTAAGGCACATCTGGGCATTCAGAAAAACAAATTCACCATACACAAAATCCCAGTGCCGTGCCAATCCCAGTGCATTACCTATGTGTGAGTGACGTCATATATTGTTAGGACGTCACATACTTTGATGGAACACATATGACAAAAGTAACTAAATCAATTTCCCCTCTAAATTTTCGTTGTTTTGTCCCAACTAAATCTTGCGCCCAAATAGTTAAAATTGACTGCTAATCCCTGGCCTTAATATGTTGTTTCAACTCGCTGAAATCTAGCAAGGAATGGAATGGGGATAGAATTTATTATTCTGTTTTACCCAGTGCAATATGCCCACATAGAGGTCCTTGGGAGGGGTGAAGGTGGCAGATGTGTGACGGTGGTGTGGAGGAGGGCAAGCTGCCAGGGTAAGGATTGGTTTGGGGACAGAGGCTTCAAGGATCACATGAGCAGTAAATGGAATGAGGGATCAGGGATAAATATATGACCCTATAATGTCGAGAAATAGAGCGTGTCCGCAGCCAGCCACACCAGCCAGTAACACACACACACACCAGAGCAGCTTCATACAATACCTGGAGCCTGCTAGCAGACAGGCAGACAAGACACAATGCTGGGTTCACCCTAAGTCACCCATAGATTTATACAATACATGTTGACCCGTTCAGGAAGTAATAGATAAATAAATTACATAAAGGAAAATATAAGCACTATTATTCTTACGTGTTGATATTAAACGTAAAAGCAAAAAAAAAAAAAATAGCAATAATGGTGAGAAAATAAAATTATTTCAATCTTCATAATAAACGTCCAATATAATTTTGTTTTCAGAATATTATATATATATATATATATATATATATATATATATATATATATATATATATATATATATATAAGCGATAATGGTTTTGTTCTGGACAGACAGATCTTAAAATGAAAGAGAAGAAATAAATCAAAATAAATAAAAATAAAATGATTAAAAATGTTGCAGTTTGAGATGTGCATTTTCTGTGCTCCCAACCTCTTTCGTTCAGGATAATCAGGATAATGACTCTGTGTTCATGCCTCACAGCCTCTGCAGCCCATTCAGGCTAAGAGTGGCTGGCAGCCTTTTCTGTCTTGTGTTCCACCTCTTTGTCTGTTGTGATTATGTCATCCACATTCTACATATATATAATATTTTTTTTTTTTCTGGGATCGCCTAAATTGACCAGACAGAATTGGGGAGTAATTCCAACAAGCACCTCACATCTCTGCTTGTCACCCATTCCAAGCACAATACAATCCCTTAAATGCACAGCAATTTCACCCACAGCAGCTGCAATTATCACCAAAATACAGGCTGATTATAAGGCTCACTAAAAGCCTACAAGATTATGACAACGGGAAAGGCAAATTGCTGCTCATTGAAATGCTAATAACCGTACCATTTCCCCTAATCAACAGAAAGATGTTTAAATGTCTCAGATGGTCTTCACACAATACATTATAAACCATAAAAGTAACTTAAATCAACTTTGATAAAAAAAAAAAAACAACAACATAGTTTTCTCCATAGTGATATATTAATTTACATCATTGCTGCTAAATATAAGAAGTAACAGAATGAAGTCAACACGAAATTAGACCAAATAAATATGTGCTCATACTTGTGGGTCGTAGATTGGTTGGGTTGGTGTCCTGGTTGGCACTAGATGAGGGAGGAGAAGACGAAGCCATCTCTCCAGTGACAAAGTCCTACTGTTTGGTTGCCTTGATAAGTACCCAATATCCTTTTTTTCTGTTGTCAAATGAGACCGTGTGGGGGATCCACCTCAAAGAAAGAAAAAATGCACTTTTTAGAAATGTCGATCTGAGGGTTTAGAACGAGTCCACTTGGACTGAAATGACCTTGGAAATCTGAAGTCCTGTTGACAATGACCTAAATCTGGTCTAATCAGTCAACATTTCCTTCTGATGTGGAGTAGAGGAGAACACCAGTCCCTGATGCTGGAAGGAAAATATGAAAAGCATTGATGTTGTTCTAGGACAATGTACTGAGGGGGTTAGCAGAAAACTCAAATGAATTTCTAGCTTGTCCCTAACATATATGTCCAATGTGAGGTTGTCTAGCTCAGCAGACCATGCAGTCTCCTGCAATTATATCAATGGACACAGGTCTCTCATAATGACTTGCGTCAGACTCATCCCAGGTAGGAGGGAAATGGTGAAATTATCAAGCAAATGAACTGACATATATAAGAAAAAATGACGCTTTTTCAATACAGAGTACAGATAGTATTAATTGCTTATTTCATGCATAGAATTGTACGATCACAGTTTATACATACCTGTAGGTAAGTATATTGTTTATATAATGTCATATATCAAGTCTTTTTATTCCATTATTATTGAGGTCATATTCTGCGCAGACAAATGTAACTGTTTATTAGTAATTATAATAATATAAAAGCAAATTAATTAGAGACCAATTAGCTCCAAATTCTAACACCAGAGATGAATGACCTAATTCTATTAATGGAAATGTCCTCTTTTAATAACTTAGTAGCCACCATTTTTATTAATGCATTGTACTTTTTCATCATAGCTAACTAAACCAATTTGACAATATCAATACATACATTAGGCGCTGCCTTCACAACTAAACCAATATATATTCGTTTTCGTAATATATTCGTTATCATTAAATGAATCTGCCTAGCCAGATCTAAGCAGAACGACTTAAGTATTACAACTGCATTATTGTAAGTCATAGAGCTGAATGGGGTTTGGAAAGGAAGCGACTGAAGAACGGTGTAACAGGTTTCCTCGGTTTATTCCTTTCCAAGACCATTATGTTGCCGCTGAACTTTCACTTCCCAACAATAATCTGCTAACAAAGGAAACACATACAGTACATACACAGATGATATGATATGATGTTTACCTGGTTATTGTCCACCTTCCTGTATCCAAGTGCAGATTACTTCACCCAGATCCTAAATCTTGCAGTCTTTCCAATTTTTTTTTTTTCTCCCCCAAAAATAGAGATGTCTTATAAGAATCCCAGAGAGAAAAGACGTATGAATGTGAATAGGGTGCAAATATAAATTGGGGATGCCCCTGTCTCCTCCACAAGTACTTGGCTACGCTATTTTAAAGCCGGGGAAGCAGTTAATGTCTGTACGCAGGCATGACTCAGTGCAACACCTCCCCTAGTCCAGTTTGAGTGTATCGACCGCATCACTTGCTGTGAGGTATCAGCCTGGCCATTCAAATGACTAACGTGACTGGGTTCCTCGTTGCCTGCAGGTGTTATTGGGTGGTGGTGGGGGGTTGATTAAGGAATCCTATCACGAAGATGCCCCCCAGAAAGGAACAAGACAGCATAAGAAATAAAATGTAGAAATTAAACTCCCTGTATTGCCAGCAATGTGCAGCCAAGCTGAGAGGACTGAAGTATTTTTCTGTGAGATGCTAATGGGAGGGGGGTGATCCCCCCTCCATCCCACTTCATTAGGCTGTGTGACGCCGATCACATTCAATACCATTAATCCTATAGCTATTGCAAATGGCAATCTTTTGCAGAGTGGCTTATTTGTAACTAAATCTTAACTAGTACTTTCAGTAACAATTATTTAGTTTATTGTATATATAAGTGCCCCTTAAAGACATTTCTCCTTTGCATGGAATGTAAAAGTGTTTCATGGAACACACTCTTTGTCTTTCTTTGTCTCGTCAGGTAAACTTCAACAGGTTTCTTCCATATTGCTAAATGGCCTGAAATGATCACTGGCCTGTACGTGTGCTGTAAATATCACTCTTGCACGGTGAAAGCTGTTACTGTCATTAAATAGACACAAGGGGGCATCAGAGTCTCGCATAATAAAACTGCTCTTCCTTAGGAGCAGTGGCTATGGCTGACAAATGAATAATTCTTGGCAATTAATTGTAGGTAGTTAGTTCCTTTTATATGATTTATATAAGAGGTGGACAACCTGTGTCTCCAGCAGCTGTGGGACTACAAGTCCCAGCATGCCTCTATTGACAGGACAGCTGTAGAGCCACAGGTTGATCCAGTCTGATTAATATGACAATGTTATCCCCTGTTTGTTACGATCCAACTCAGGTGTTTGAAATCTTAGTGAACCATTTTAAAGATACATTCATTATCTTGCTCTTGGTGTATACTGATAGGATTGACTCTGATGGTTTAAGATCTGTAATAATAAGTGAAATAAAACGAAGACATATTAGCTAATATAGGTGAGTAGATGAATACAAGAGAACTGTTCTACTCATACAATGCTGACATTGCTGGGCAGTCACGTGTGACTTCAGCACCATGGACAGCGGTATGTACTGTATTGTATGTGATTCAGCCTGGACTGTGCAAAGCAATGGCTGTCAATCAACTTTCATAGTTGCTGTACAATTCACATAGCCACAGAGATTAAAAATAAACGTGTTTTATTAAATGTAATCTGTTTTAGAGTTTCGTACGATTATGTGATACGCTATTTAGGCCTCAGCACATCAGCATCACTGGTTAAAACAGCAATATAGCTCACTCTACTGTTTTTGGAGGAAAGAAACACTTTCATCCTAATAACAGAGCCATATTCATCTACATATTCCAATATCGCAGGCACACACAACCTTTGGCACCCCAGCCATTGAGGACTACAAGTACCAGCGCTGGACGACAAAACTGCCTGTTGCTTGTAGCTCCACAACAGCTGAAGATCCACCGGTTCCCTATGGCTGCACTATAATAATAAGCTTTATGTGGAAATACACTGACCCATAGATTAGGCAAAAATCTTAAATATGCTATTCTCATATAAATGACATTAAGAGATGGATTTACTAAAAATCGTGTTAGGCAGTGGTCTGAAACCACCACACATCCCCACAAATTTCTGGCGGTTTAGTGCTTCAAACCGCTATATTTACTATAGGTCGGTTTGAGGCTTGAATGTAAAACTGTCACTGATGTGTGGTGGTTTCAAAACACCTAAATCATTAGCGGTTTAGTCAAAACTGCCACAAAACCACCAGAATAAAAGACAGCTTTGTAAATACCTGCTTCTAATAGGCTAGTTAGCTAGTTGCTGCTTGATATATCTCGCCATTCATAGCATAAGAGGAGGAACCATTGAGATATGAATTATGGAGGCAATCATTATTGATTATGGGTACAAAATTATTTTCTAATTAACTTATGGGGTCATTTTTATTCTTCATTATATTAAGGGGCAAAATTAATATATAATTATATTAAGATTAAATAAAATTTGATTGCTAATGGGGGCAATAATTATTTATGATGAGGACAACACTTTTTATATCATGATGGAGGCACAGTTATATTGCACACATGTGGCATGACCAGTGCCAACATGCACATGGGTGCAAGGGTTTTAAAACTGGTGGTTTCATCAAACCGCCCTTTAGTAAATCTAGCCCTAAAAGTGTGGAGGATCAATCACAGGATCCACAAAGGCCTCACTGAATCCACAAGTACCTTGTTGACTCATGTAGCCCAGGATATGCAACCTCAGAATGGAAGAAGTATGGTTAAATGCTCAAAAAATAGCTGGAGAACTTTAACCTTTTAGAATGTTATTGTTCCGTATATTTCACTGACACGTCTCAGAACAATACATATATATATCAACGTGCCTTTGATGTTTCTGGACTGGGGACAGAAGGACCAGATTATGTTGTTATTGCCAAAAACAGATCATTAGAACATATTAAAATAGGAGTTTAAGAAGAATGAGCTGGCACTTTTTATAGCATTAGAGTTGGTTAATGGTAGTAAGATAAATGTAACTACACTACTAGAAACATAAGGACTATTAGAAATTACCTTCCAAATGTCATAAACCACATTTCTATTCAAAGTGTCTGAATGCATGAATGTCATTGGCATTAAGGAGGTACTTCCATTAAACATGAGGGAGAAAACAATAAGTGTAAATCAACAACATTTACAAGTATTAGAAAAACAAAAACATAATGAGGTATATTTACTAATCTACGGGTTTGAAAAAGTGGAGGTGTTGCCTATAGCAACCAATCAGATTCTAGTTATTATTTTGTAGAATGTACTAAATAAATGACAGCTAGAATCTGATTGCTTGCTATAGGCAACATCTCCACTTTTTCAAACCAGCAGTTTAGTAAATATACACCTATGTGATTTTAGGTTACTTTTGCTTTTTTGATATTATTAATCAGAAAATGATTTGGCCTCATGATCCTTACAGGAGCTATGGACCATGGTATTTTACCATCCATACATCAGAGTCCAATTTTACCTTTTACATTACAGTTTACTCACCTCTTTAGAGATTATAGATCATTAAACTATACCTGGACAGATACATAAACTTACATGTCCAACGTCAAATCCAGGAACCACTTGCTTTATTATGATCTCTTTGCTTCCTAGACATATGTATTTCTTAAGGGAACTTAATATGTCCCTACACTTCATGCCTCAGTAATGTTAATGTTCCCAGTGAATTAATAGGCTGCATTGCTATAGCACTGGTTAAGTCCATAATATCTCTGACTACACTGTGACAAGAGGTTCACTTTCATTATAAAAGCCAGTGACTTATAAAGTATACATGTTACATGGCGCAGGGAAATCAGTGTGTCTGTGTGCTACAGGATAGCACAATGCTTACAGCCCTGCTACAATAAGACATGCAGAATACACAAGTGTGTATAGCCTGATCGTCCATTACACACATCTATCACATGTTTGTGCATGTATAATAGTTTTGAAAAAAACATTTAATCATTAAAATGATACCACTTTGACCTGCCACTCAAATGCCAAACACTTGATAGGGTTTATTTATCAAATGGGTGATATAATCACGTGTGAGATAATATCACTGCGCGCTGTGGTGCTGTGGGGCAGATTCATCAATCAGAGAGTTATTTAAGACACTTTGATAAATGGGCCTTATAATAATATTGCACCAAGTGATATTATCTTATCTCATTTGACAATAATACTGTTTTAATAAATATACTTCAAGTTGTTTTGCACAAGGAGAGAGAGGAATCTTTACAAAGACTGGATCAAGTGCTTTCTGGTCTGCTCCCTTTTATCAAAAATAAATTAAGATAAATGTCCTGGTATTTTTTATGTATAGATCTCAAATGATAATAAGATGATTTGCAACTTAATTCATGTGTCTGCTGCCGAATGGTAGAAACCTTATCAGATTCTTTGTGCTTTGCAGAAAGTAACAATATTATCTCCACAAAGTATAAAGTAACTGCAGTTATATCTTCCCACCATAGTGAGCAGGTAAGGGTGTTGGTTGTGAAAGCTCAGGATACTATTTTTTTCAACACAAATTGATACATGAACTCTCCAGCTCACAAGTGAATAGGTTAAGCTTGCCACACATAGGCCAATTCTGTCGTTCTTAGAAAAAGCCCATCAAGTTCCCTAGAAATGGCCATGAGAACAAGTCCAGTATACACATTTTACCTTTTGAATTTACTTTGTAACAATATTATTATATACCCAATAGTTAAGATTGTAGAAAAATGGGAGCAGATAAGAGCAGCCCAGAGTGCAAATGATAATAATATACAGTATATTTTCCTAGTCTCTTTATACCTAAAGTTCTACTTATTCCACAATAAAAGTGAATTTCACACCTGTTTAACGTATTTCCCACTGCATATTAAAATGATTGCACATTATTGTTACTTATTTATATAGTGCCAAACATAGGACATGACACTGTACAGAGAATATGTAATGATTCACGTAATTTGCTCATTGAGCTCACATTCTAAATACTCTACCATGCGGATACTCACGTGAGGGTCCGTTTTATCAGAAGTCAATTAGCCTGCCAGGATGTTTTTGGACGGTAGGAGGAAATTACCTGGACTAAAACCCTACAAACATGGAGAGAACATACAAACGCCACATCAAAGCCATGGAACCAGCGCAGTGAGGCAGCAATGCTAACCACAGTACCACCGTTCTGCCCTCTAGTGGACAGCATATTAAAATTAAAGTTGTTTTATGGCCTAATCGTACAACTATTCTGCTCAGGCAGATTGCTGCTCATGGTGGGACCTGTGAGTGTGGTCAGAAGACTACCATACACACAGGCCAATAGCGATTTGTGGTACCCACAATTTGTATATAGCAAAGATAAGAGCATAGGAGATATTTTGTTGGGTTCATATGTTGGGCCTGATTCATTAAGGAACGTAAATGCCTATATGTGCCGTATTTTTTGTAATATTGCTCTGCGCATCCCCAGAACCAGACTATACTCCAGTGAACACAACAGCATCACATTCATCCTGGAGCACAAAGGACCTTTACAACAGCCTCCGATTTCAGGGGTGGAACGGGGAGGAGAATATATGGGTATATGCACGTAGTCAATGTACAGTAAGGACGTGCCAAGCCTGAGCGCATGATGCAACATTCCATTCCAACTTCGGGTATCTCAGAGTTCCGTGTTTATCATTTGCACTTGATACAGGGCAGGTCTAAGTGGTGACAGCTGTGTATACGGCTAGAACATGTGTTTGCAATCAGAAGCAACTGTTTAAATACATTTAATATATAGTAAACATTCATAACATCCTACTAAATGTATTGGATGGAGAAAAGAAACTGTTTTGTCATTACTGACTATAGTATTAACAGGTGACATCAATTGAAATATTGTTTTTCTGTATGTTCTGCTAGGACTTTATATTCCACATATATATTGTACATATCCTGCAAGGTCTTGTTTATTAGAGCAGAGCGGACCTAGACCCATGTCCAGCAAGAAATGTATCTTCAGATCCAGTTTAATACGGATGTGCATGACTCCGCTTTACATGCGTTTTGTGTGAAGGTTAATATCATTATGCTGCTTATTTTTTTTCTTTTCATACTATTTCTAATAATTATTTGTAATTATTGTGCACTGTAGTGTTGTAATATAAGGTGATTATTTGTCATTTTATTCTTAATTTGAATGATAGGATTTCCTCTTACTACATGTATTGATTTTAAACACACTTTTGCATTTGGGTAACACCCTTTCAAAATATTTGGCAATCAAATATTTTCAAAATATTTGGCAATATCTTCACTTTTAACAATATCTATTCTATGTCTAAATGTAGCGCTTATTATTATTACAATAATTAGGCTGTATAAAACGTCTGCTAAGTAAATATTTAAATATTGGATAATCCCTGTTAGTGGCATTATATATAAGTCGACCAGGACCTCTATTATTGTAGGCTGAGGCAGGGGCGGATCTAGAGAATTCTTCCACCCGGGGTGATTTAAGGGGGGCGATTTAGGCCCCGCCCCCTTTTTTTACATCTAAAGCTGCCGGCGGCTGCATACTATGTGCAGGTCCGTTCAGCAGTGACAGGCAGGGACAGTGTGTTTAAAACACAATCAGAGCATCCGGGCAGCACACTGTCCCTACCTGTCACTGCTGAACGGACCTGCACATAGAGTGCAGCCGCCGGCAGCAAGCCCCTGCTAGGGGGGGCGATCGCCCCAATCGCTCCCCCCTGGATCCGCCACTGGGCTGAGGACACTACATATAATTTTGGACATTTAAAAGTCTGATTATGCTCAACCATTCTTAAGATGGGACCATCAGTGTCAGAGATCTGACAATCAGGGGACCATAAAATCATTTGCCTGATGTACTTTCTAGCAGAGTATATTTAGCATTTACATTTCCTGAAGATTGTTCATGTTTGGGGAGCTGAGAACCTGCCGTGTGCTCACAGCCCCCCACACGGGCACATCACAAACTGACGTTACCGCGTTTGACATGAATAGAGTAAGTAGCTTTTCACTGATGCTGTCTGGATGACGTGGTGGTGGGAGCATAGACTGAGGACTTCAAATACCGGACTCCTCGAAAATCGTAAGTGCTAAATCCAGCCTGCTAAAGAGTGTATCTAGCAGATTATTACACATAAGGAAAGGTTTTAAATTGGCAAGATGGACTATAGGGGGTATATTTACTAAACGGCGGGTTTGAAAAAGTGAGATGTTGCCTATAGCAACCAATCAGATTCTAGCTTTCATTACAGAATTAAATTTAAGCTCCTCACAATCATGTTTAAAGCTCTTAAGCAATCTTCCCCTCCCTACATCTCCAATCTCATCTCTACCTACACTCCTACCAGCCCCCTCCGCTCTGCCTGTGACCACCGCCTCACTACTTCACTGATCACCTCCTCTCACTCCCGTCTTCAGGACTTTTCCCGGGCTGCTCCCCAGCTGTGGACGGATCTTCCACGTTCCATCAGGTTAGCATCTACTCTCAAAGGCTTCAAGCGTGCCCTTAAGACTCATTTCTTTCTTCAAGTCTATCAGTCCTCCTCATAACTTCCTTGTCCTGGCTCTCTCCCCCAGTTAGTACCACCCTATTTGTGTCTCCCCCTTCCCTTTAGGATGTTAGCTCTCATGAGCAGGGCCCTCTTTCCTTGTGTGCTCCTTCTACTATTCCATCACCCTCTGTACCTCTTGGCCTGCTTCCCTAGCCCTGTTTTCTTTAGCTTTGGCCTTCTTATCACTGATTTCTGTCATCCCTTTAACTAACTGTCCCAGAAATAATTTGATTTTCTTTACCTTGTTACCTGTGTTTGTATATATTTTTGTTCTTTCTGTATCATGTTGTGTCTTGGGTCTCTGTTTTCTGTATATGTAATGTACTGCGCTGCAGATCCTTTGTGGCGCCTTATAAGTTAAAGATAATAATAATAATAATAATAATTTATTTAGTGTATTCTACAAAATGACAGTTAGAATCTGATTGGTTGCTATAGGCAACATCTCTACTTTTTCAGACCCGCAGTTTAGTAAATATACCCCTGGGAGTTTATTTTGCACAAAGAGTCTAGAAACTTGTTTCTGAACTACCAATAAAGTACAGTGTGGATGGTATTTGGGAATCATTACCATATATCAACACAAAATACTGTGGATCAGGGCTGGACTGGCCATTTGGCACTTCAGGCAAATGCCAGAAGGGCTGATGGTCAGATGGGCCGGTCCGCATGCCCGCCGAGCAGCAGCACTCTGCGCGCGCTCGGCGGACGGAGAGTCAGTGTCTGCCGCCTATGCAAGTCATCACCTGGGACAGCATCAAGTGACAGGTGCCGTCCCATGTGATTACTTGGATAGGCGGAAGTCACAGACTGTCTGTCCGCCGAGCAGCGCGCAGGAAGGCGGTAACAAGGTAAGTGTCTGTGTCTATAGTGTATGTCTGAGTGACTATACTGTGTGGCTATGATGTGTTTGTGGTGAATATTTGTAAATATTTGTAAATATATAATAATGTTTTTTGTGTTATTGGTGTTAAATGTTAGCATAAGGACATATTAAAAGTTTGAGTCCCAAAAAAAAAAAGTGGCACTGTGCAGCCACCCGTACATACAGAATAAGACAAAATCTTACAAATGACAGAAAGCAGACTAAAAACGTTGCGTGATGCTTGTTCATACCTGAGGCAAAATAAGAGATACTGAGAATTCTGTCCCCAATATAGAACAAGAAAGTAGCACTGTGTAGTTGTCCCCACATGCTAAATTATAAACTAAATGCTAAAAATGTCATCCAGCAAACCCAAAACATATAGTACTGTGCATTTAATTAAAATTAAGAATATTGCAATTGATACCCTTTTAGAATATGGCTATAGTTCCCTTAATATCCTGTATACTAATCTTAGCATCATAACAAAACTAACAAGAGTCTTTATAGAACACTGTTCTGTTAAGTTTAAAAAACACAAAATTCTGCCGTCAAATAAATAAATGAATTCTAAGGGAACAAAAACTCACTTTTGTGAAGTCCGCAATGCAGGAGACCTGACCGCCAGTGAACACTACTGAGTTAGCAGAGAAGTAAAACTGCACAATATAATACTTTGTACTGAATATCCTTATAGTATAGTGACAGTGCAAGTATAAGACCCACACTGCATCCTGCAGATAGCAGGACACAGAGAGAAGATACCACACAGCCGCGTCATATTAATGTTGTTATGTCAAAGACTTTTTGAGGAGTCATTTCCTTCTGGCATCTGTGGCAATTTAATTTGGCAGTTTTGAAAATCTTTAGTACAAAACATATTTGAATTAACATGTATGTGTTAGACAGCATCATATTCTCTGGCTTGAGGATAGATAAGTAGACTCCCCACATATTGCACAATATTTTGTTGTGTAAGTGCACTAGCCTGGAATTATAGAAGAACTAGGCTCCATTATCCAAAGTGTTTATAGCCAATAGGGTAGTGGCAATTTATAGGGTCTCTCCCACCCCCCCCCACATTCCAGTACGGCCCCCTGACCTAGGGGCAGTAAATCTACCCGTGATCTGGGCAGACCCCAATAACAGAATCCGAAATATATTAGGCTACATACACACACAGATGTTACAATTTTGGCGTTTACATGCGTTTTAAGAAAGAAAAAAAATGCACTAAATGCTTCTTGCTCCACATCTGATGCACGTCAACGCAATTGAAAAGCTACATTTCTCTCATTAAATGCAATGAGATGACGTCAGGAAGCGTTTATCAAATGTGTTTAGCTTAAAAGAGGTAAAACAGGATGTTTTATTTTATTTTTTTACCACAGACGCCTGTTATACTAAAAAAAAAAAGTCAACGCAGAGTGAACATATACAAACACACAACGGGTTAGATTAAAACGTCTAAAAAGGAAGAGTGAAGGTGTTACCTATAGCAACCAATCGGATTCTAGCTATCATGTTCTAGAATGTACTAGATAAATTATACCTGGAAACCACTTTCCTTTTTAGAAGTTTTAGTAAATCCACCCCCTTGTGTTCTTTAGGTGTTTTTATGCACGTTTGCCACAATATATGGCAGGGGTGAGGGTTTGTTAGGGAGTTCTGATTTTTTTAAGATTAGCCAATGGAAAATATTGTTTATTTTAGGGTTTCTGATGTTTGCTGAACACAGTTCTCTGTATCTGATGTTATCTGCTAATGGCAACACGGTAGCTTAGTGGTTAGCACTTCTGCCTCACAGCGCTGGGATTATGGTTTGTATATTCTTCCCGTGTTTGCGTGGGTTTCCTCCCACACTCCAAAAACATACTAGTAGGTTAATTGGAAGCATAGATAAGTACAGTGGGCTGGGAATAATGTGCCTGGGGGGATGGTGTGAAGTGTCTGAGAGGGCGTGATAAATGTAGTGCTTTGTTATAATGTATGTATCAATGCTCCATGTTGGCCACACCCACAACACAATGTGGTCACGCCTTTTTTGGCGCTGCCTCCGTGCGACGGTACATGGTCTCTTTGCTGCTGAAACTGAGGTGGGCCTGTGTACTTTAAATGCCAGGACTGATTTTTAGTCCCAGTCCGGACCCTGTTCAGAGGTCTGTTCACATTAAACTGTTGTGAATTAATGTTAAGATGTAAGTTTTTGAAAAAATGGGAAGAGTCTGTTGTGTATCAAGTACATGTGATCACTATTACCTCTAAACTGATAACTCTGGAAATGATAGTGTTAAAAAACAAAACTTGTTAGAAAAAAATACATTCTGCAGAGAGCACTGAACAGCTCTTTTTGATAGATTAAGGATTCATCTCTTTTTTTTCCCAGTTTTTAGGCAAATATGTGCAAACATGGAAAGGCAATACATGTGTGCCATAGACTGATGATGGGTGTAATCTACATGACTAATAAAGAAAAAATTATTAGTAGCAAATTTTAAAATAGAAGGCAAGCGATTCAAAATGCCATCTCCCTTTTCCACTAGAGGGCACTCTATCTCAATTTTTTATTTTGACAATAAGTACCAATGACCTCTATTCCTGTATTTGCCAATGGCCAAGACAAGTTTATTTGTTTAAATTGTTCTTACTTTCACTAAGTTAGAAACAAGTTTTTCATATATTAATACAAATGTGTTATAATTATTTAAATGGCTGGATTCCCGTGATCCAGTAAAAAGTAGTAGTAGTGTTTATAGTGTTCAAGCATTCATCATGTTTACTTCTATCATATTCTGTGTTGCCTCCTCCAGGCATATTGAATGACCATTGTGTTGCCCTCCCTAGATCAACAGCAATCATTTCCAAACATGACTCCCCCTTATGCTCATTTTGTTTTGTACTTTCAGTTTCACTAGTAAGAAGCACATTTAATCGACTATTCTGAGGTGCAGATAAGTCACATGCACTAGAAAAATGATTTGACCATGGTTAGAAGAGCACAGTTAAAACAAACAGGTTATTGAAGACGTGGTTCATTAATTGAACTGTGTCGTTGTAAAGATGGACATATCATTGCAATGTGTGCATTCAACAGGTTTATCTACAACTTTCAGGACCTCAGTAACAATTAGCCACAGGTCTCATCTTGCCTATGTCCATAGTTACCAACAATTTAAAATAATTCCCAGGAGCACATTGCTACTAAGTGGGTAGATAGACTTTGGTGCATTATGATCCTCATCGTGAAATATTTATTGAATATGGTCATAATGTAATTTTTTTATTATAAATTATCTAAAATATATAGGAACAATAAAATCTGTTGCAAACACAATAGACAGAGAAAATTGCATTTTATGTTCAGAAAAAGAGGAGTTATAAAGAACAGTTAGGCCAGGCCTGTCCAACCTGCGGCCCTCCAGGTGTTGTGAAACTACAAGTCCCAGCATGCTTTGCCAGTAGACAACCTGTTGATAGCTGGAAGGGCATGCTGGGACTTGTAGTTTCACAACATCTGGAGGGCCGCAGGTTGGACAGGCCTGAGTTAGGCAATACTTAAAAATAGGGACATCTGCTCAGACAAAAAAGTTTACAGGGACAATTTTTAAAACCAGGGGCAGTTGTGTGGGTGCTTTAGTGTTGGTAGTATAGGTGACAGCAGGGTAAGCAATATTAAAGAGATGGGTTTTCAGAGAGCTTCTAAAGATATGAAGGCTGTGGGAAAGCCTGATTGAGTGTGGTAGGGAATTCCATAAGTGGGGAGCAGCACAGGAGAAGTCTTGTAGGTGGGAGTGAAAGAGTGAAAGACAAGGTGAATCACTGGTCAGAGATAGATCCAAGAGGACAGGAGGGAGAGTATTTTGATATGAGATTTGAGGTGTATGAAGGGGTGGTGTTGTTGAGGGCTTTGTAGGTGAGGGTAAGTATTTTGAATTGGAGTAGGGAGGACACAGGGAGCCAGTGTAGGGATTTGCAAAATGGTGCAGCAGATTTAGAGTGGAGAGGAAGAATAGTCTAGCTGCAGCATCTTAGATTGACTGAATTGGGGATAGAGGGAATTCCTGATAGCAGGAAGTTGCGGTAGTCAAGTTGGGAGATGAAATGAAAGAATAGATAAGAGTTTTGGTAGCATCTTGGGTAAGAAGACGGTGTATTCCAGCAATGTTTCTTAGGTGGAAGTGACAGGGCTGAGAGAGAGCCTGGATGTGAGGAATAAAGCAGAGGGCAGAGTAAAGTGTGACATCAAGGCAGATAGTCTGTGTATATGTCTGTGAGAAAGTGTTATATACCTTACGGTCTGAATATCAACTCAGACATACTAGGGGTAACACTGCCGTCTCTCCAGTTTTAATGAGAAGATGGGGATTTAAATCTGGAAAAGCAAATGGAGATATCAAAGAAAAGTTTAGACTTCTCCATTCGGTATTCTCTTACCGACGGCAGCGATATTATAAACACGTTCTGAGATAATGACATGAGAGGCATAATAGCAATAAGTCCTTAACAATTGGAATAAATGCTATAATGACATGAATACAAAGAAGTGGAAATAGAAAATGACTCCACACACTAAGTCTGGGTCCACAATACAGAATTCTGCGACCAATGTGTTATCTCCAATCATTGTACCAGCGACTGATAAAAAAAAAAAAAAGATGTCCCGATCAGCATGTAGATTCATGTGTACACACTATACATGTTTTACAAGACTTACCCTCAGATCTGTGCTCTTCATCTGTCATAGACGTTGGTTGAAAAGATCAAGACTCTGTAAACTCTATGGAGATCCTGATGGTGAGTGCATACACACTACAGGATTGGAAAGACGTCGTTCCATAGCTGAATGAGATTTATAGTTCTGCTGAACAATCAAAGCAAATGATGGTCGGTGCTTTAGAACGATCATCGTTCATCGTCTAAGTGTACACACCAATGAGATATCAGGCTAAATGGTCGTTTATCGGGTGATTGGTCTAATGATTGGGGCAGCACGGTGGCAGCACAGTGGCTCAGTGGTTAGCACTTCTGCCTTACAGCGTTGGGGTCATGAGTTCAATTCCCAACCATGGCCTTATATGTGAGGAGTTTGTATGTTCTCCCTGTGTTTGCATGGGTTTCCTCCGGGTGCTCCGGTTTCCTCCCACACTCCAAAAACATACTGGTATGTTAATTGGCTGCTAACAAATTGACCCTAGTCTCTGTCTGTCTCTTTCTGTCTGTGTGTTAGGGAATTTAGACTATAAGTCCCAATGGGGCAGAGACTGATGTGAATGAGTTCTCTGTACAGCGCTGCGGAATTAGTGGCGCTATATAAATAAATGGTGATGATGATGATTGGCTAAAAACACTGTAGTGTGTATCCAGCATAACACTGATCACCTTGGATGATAAATAACATCAGCCTATACTGATGACATACACTGAATGAATATTAGAATGTACAAATATGATTGTTTAAAATAATCACAGAGGTTTACGTCATTAAGAATATCTTTATATATTGAATGACCAACTATATGTGGTATTTGGTAATGAAACAACAATTGCAATAAAGCTGAATATTTTATATACAAAATGTGTGAATACTAAAGAGGAGTATTATACGTTATCCCAAAATCCTCAGGAAACACTTTTAAAATAAATTAGTTGTTGCCAGTTGGCATTTTATATATCACATTTTTCTTTCTGATGTACTTTCTCTTTAATGTTGATTTTAATATTTTGCTACTTTTATTATTATTACCATTTATTTATATAGCGCCACTAATTCCACAGCGCTGTACAGAGAACTCACATCAGTCCCTGCTCCATTGGAGCTTACAGTCTAAATTCCCTAACACATAGACACACAGACAGAGAGAGAGACTAGGGTCAATTTAGTTAGCAGCCAATTAACCTACCAGTATGTTTTTGGAGTGTGGGAAGAAACCAGAGCACCCAGAAGAAACCCACGGAAACACAGGAACATACAATCTCCACACAGATAAGGCCATGGTTGGGAATTGAACTCATGACCCCAGTGCTGAGAGGCAGAAGTGCTAACCACTAAGCTACAGTGCTGCCCACAAATAATAAGCTATTGTCTAGCGGGGATGTGATGAATTTTAGAGCATACCAATAAAATGACAGAAATGTTATATCTGCCATATGTGAGTGTGCAGACTCTTAGAATTACCCACTTTTTCTTCCACTGTATGGATTTATTGACTGTATAGGCTGTGAAGGTAGCTCCTCAGTTTGCTGTTAATTAAATATAAAAAATTGATTGTCTAATTCCAGTGCAGCTATCTGCTTTGTGTATAAGAACAAAACATGCAGCGTAAGGTAAAGTTTGGCACTCACCTCATTCAGGGCCCGATTTTGAGTTAGGAGCAAAGCAAAGAAAAGAAGTAACTTTGCACCTGGGCAAAACCATGTTGCATTGGAGGGGGAGGTAAATTTAAAATGTGGGGACAGACTTATATTTGGGGTAAGGCATGTCCTAGATCAACTTTAATTTCAGTGTAATAATAAAGCTCACAAGTATCTGTGTGCTATATGAAAAAAAAGACAGTATTTAACTTATGTACAAAATAAAGTTGCTCCTTTCCTTTGATTTGCTCCTAACTCAAAATCAGGCCCTTAATGGTTAACGGCAGACATGTCTGAGCCAGCAAATCACTGGTTGGGAAACATATCTCTTTGCTGCTTCTCAATGTCTCTATCACAGGACAGGTCCTAATTCAAGGAGAAATCAACAGAGGAGTCTGTAGTAATAAATTCTATTATTTCAGACACAAATCGGGACCTATTAGATTGTTACTCTGATGCAAGTTACTATATATTGTATATCCATTTATCACTTTCGAAGGCTGGGAAAGACACCTCGTATGTAGAGCTTTCATTTACTTGTGTTCTCCTGTTTGAGTTAAGTTCCACTTCAATGAGTTACTAAATCACTGACACAGGGCACAGCAGCGTAATCACTTGGCTCAGTCTATGCGCTCCCACAGCTTACTGCTGCAACAAACTACCACTTAATCTCTGACCCGTTTAAAGTCCCAGCGTGTCTCTGGTGCCTGTGGCAAGTACAGGGTGATTTCTGGAGACAGGAGGGGTGTTGGGATTGGCTGAGCGCTGCAGAGCGCAAGACACGCCCCCGGGGTAACCGTGCCCATTCCTTCATGACCATACCCCCTAAAAACATGTTCCCTAACATGACCCCTTTTACAGTTGTGTCACGATTTGGATACCCGCAACATTGGGTGATATGGTGGAGCTCTTCTGCAATAATCAGAATTATGTATTAATACACTTCATTGTTGCATACAGACCATCCTTTGACCTTTATAGACTGCTATTTAGCAGGCTAAAAAGTTTTTCATTCTCCTATAAATAAAACAGACTACAGATACCCTAATCAGAGTACTATGACCTCTGCTTCTTGTAATTGCCTAAATACTTTTTTACTTACCAAGTGATCCCTCTAAAACAATAATTCCAATAACAGGTTTGGTGGGACACAAGGCAATATATCATGTTTAGTTTCTTGCGTATTGGGTTTATGTTCCTTGTTGATAAATTGTGTATATTGATGTTCTTTGTTTTCAGAACAGGGACTTGGATTTTAAAGGGTCATGTCACCCGAGCTAAAAAAATATAAATATATTTTTATCAATGCTGGTGGGGCATCTCGTGGGGCTGCCGCGTGGCAGTGTTTCATCTACCGTGGCCGTATGGTTGTATGATAAGGATGAACAAGGAATTCCACTAGTGTCAAAGTATCATAAAAATATTATGTTTGTTTTATTGTACCATTTAATTAGAGATGCTCAGGCTCGGTTCCTCGAGAACCGAACATACCCGAACTTAGCAGATCCGAGTACCAAGTCCAGCCGGCTCGGTACTTTTTCACTCTTTCGGATTTGAAAACGAGGCAAAACGTTATTGTTACATCGTCGGATCTCTGGATTTTTGGATTCCTTTTTAAGATCCAACATCATGGAGGGTGGGTGAGAGGGAGGGCGGACCCCCTTTTTTTTTTTTCTGCCACTGCTGTGTGCCAATGTGTCCAAGGAACTGCCGTGTGTTTGAGTCATTGCTCTGTCGCTTAGCATCCAGCCAGGTCGCTGCAGTATTTGTCCGAAAGTGTATGATAATAATATTTTGACCTGTGAGGTTATCAAAATTGACTGCAAATTGCCTGAAATTAGTGTTATTGAGGTTAGTAATAATGTTGGAACAAAAAAAGAGCAAAATTATGTGATTTTAGCATATTTTTCTAAAAAATACAGATCTAAAACCAAAACCAAAACACACGAGGGAGGTTGTGCCAAAACCAAAACACGAAGTTAATCCATATCCTAAACCAAAGCCAGAACACGTGGGTTAGTGAACATCTCTACATTTAATACCCATTATTACTAAGCGTCTAACAGGTGTGGGTGTCATTGTTTTATTACCAATAAGCACCCTACAAAATTCCAGTCCAGTGTGACACATGAATTTTAAGAACACAAACTGAATCAGTCAATCGGAGATGATTTCTTACTGAAGGAAAAGGTAAGTGCATTAAAGGTAAGTACATTAAAGGTAAGTACATTCCGTTAGAATATTTTAGGTCTGTCTGCCATATGAAACATGCCACCTTGTGGCAATTATTGCATTATTGTTTGATGTTTTGTGTTATTTGTAATGGAAGCGCCTGTTTCAAAGGCAAGTATTACATTTAGGATTTTATTTCAGTACTTGCTGTTCTAAATCTATTATCCAAATCCTAAAAGTGAAATCCCAGTTGGCTATTTTATTAGAGAAAGCCAGTGAGTGAAAAGCATTAGAATGATCCTTGGAGACCTAAGCTCAGATAATCCATATAGAGAGATCATTATAGAAATGAATTTGAAATTCTCCCTGTGCCTATCTGTTCTGTGTTTAAGGGATAGGAAATGTGGTGTGAGTTTTTCTTAATTTATTAATCCACTTACATATAAATTATATTTTCCTTCACGCTCCAGAAACAGTCGCTGCTTATTGTAAATGGTTTCTCTTTAAGACCCTACATATTAAAAGACGTTCGTTCAGGTTCTGGGCTTACTTGAGAATTGTGAAACTACTAAAGTGCGTTTGAAGATCTCTGATCAGCATCTATATACTATATAATTATTTATATAATGATTCACACTCTGCTTTTCTAAATATATATTTGATATTTTCTCAACACTTAATCCTTTCCACTGTTGAACTAAAACCTTCCTTCCTCCATGTCCTATGTCCTGTTCAGTTGGTATAAAGTTCACGGGCTGGGCTTGCCTTGCCACTGTCCCCTTTCTTTATCCAAAAATTGCGCCCCTCAAAATGCAGTAGGGGCTTGCTGTTGCTATCACTAGGCTCCTTTGCTGGCACCTAGAGCCTCTTCCTTCTGGGTATCTCTCGCTGCTAGTGTACCCCTGTGCTGGGCACCTGGGCTGGTACACCTGACCTCTTCCTTTAGATCAGGGTTGCTATGGATGGTTCCCCCTGGCCTATCACACTGGCCACAGCTGTGGGGTAGCTGGCAGAGTGTTGGTACTGGATGCTGGGGGCCAACCTCAGAGCAGCCGGATAATAGATTTGATTGGTCTAATCTGTAGGTCACAGGAATTGTCACAGGTAAGTAGGCGTCAAAGCAAGATCTTGAAACAGTGATGTTTTATTAGCTCAAGAAGCCCTTATAAGGACAGTTACACGCCAGTTTGTGGTACTAGCGATCTTTCCAGAAGTTACAGATGGAATGATACATTGCATGGTCAAACAGTGCTCTTTTTATACAAATTCTGACATCAATGATCCCAGTTAGCACTGCAACATCTGAGACATTACATTCAATAATTAGCATCAAGACATAATATGCTTTATACAAAATTTACACCAATCTGTTATTTCCTAAAACTTGCTGGTTGCATTATTCAGACAGGTTCTAAGATTCAGGATGAAAACTACACATGAAAGAAAGGCAATGACCTCCTGCTGTGCATATAGACTAAAAAGAGATGTTGGTCACTCACATGAAAAGACTTAATTAGCTAGGTTTGCACCTGGTAACTGAATTTGCTCTAAATCAAACCCTAATTACCTAAATATAGCACAAATGAAGCAAGTAATTATTAATAGTTTTCAACAGAATCAATAGTGTCAGGAATTTTTTAACACATTGGTAAGTAGAAAGTGGTACAATAGCCACAAAACTAATGAAGGACCTTCACTAAGAAAATACAGATTCCCTCCAACCCTCAGGGGTACGTTACGGTGACAATAATCAAGAAGGCAAAGGATGAGGGTGCATATTAGCGTATTACCAGTATTGTTGCTGATGTGAGATACTTTTTTTCCACTAGTAGACGGCATCATGATTAACGCACTAATATGAAGGGTGATGGACACGACACAATCTGATATAGACTTGTGATGTGACAAAGACATTAAGCACATCTACTGTGTCTATATCTTTTCTTTCTTTATCTGAATAAAAAACATTTTGGAGATTTTATTTTAAACCAGAACTCGTATTATCTAAATGTCAGCTTCATGCACTGACACTTTCTGAAAAGTTCATTTCTCTCTATCTTCTTCCAGAATTGGAAACCCGATACTTTATTCTCTGTTGCCACAAGAATATAAACCTTATGTTATTTAATTACAAAATATGAAGCTGATCTAACATGTTATTAAATAATATAGGTATAAAGCAAGGACAATTAAGTATGTTTCATGCCTGGGCTTATGGCTGAGAACTAGCATATACCATCACCACAAACATATAAGTATCTTCTGGTGCTTGATAGGACTGTGGTTCTAGGCCACTAATTGCAAGGGGTCTGCACTCCCCAACAAATATTTTTTTATTACTATACAAATACCATACATTCACCTGTAACACAGACCATGGGGTATATTTACTAAACTGTTGGTTTTAAAAAGTGGGGATGTTGCCTATGGCAACCAATCAGATTCTAGCTGTCATTTTGTAGAATGCACTAAATAAATGACAGCTAGAATCTGATTGGTTGCTATAGGCAACATCTCCACTTTTTCAAACCCGCAGTTTAGTAAATCTAGCCCTATGTGTCTTATTCAATAAATGCTCATTGTCTGTCTCAAAATTAATGATCTTAGTCCATGTAATATCAGCCAAACTTTTCCACTCAATATAGCCCTAATCCAGAAGAATAATACATGTGATGACCATTGGTGTCCTGTTGTTTTTCTTTTTTGCTCTTATCCAAAAAATGCTATGCTGAAAAGTACTTGAGCCAGCAACTAAGTTTTTTTGCATTTTAACCCACAAATTACGATCCTTCTATATCCAAAAAGAGCAGAGTGGGCTGTAAACTTGAAGATAATTCACAGACAATTGACAAACTTGTTGCGCTTAATACCACCCAGGTTACATACACAATATTAGTGGCCGGAATTGTTAGTGTGTCAGCAGGGGGGGGGGGGGGGGGGGAAGTTTCACTCAACTCTGGAGCTTTATATGTAGCCTGTTATCTTACTAGATGACTGGATTCAGTGGTCAGAAATGTCTGTGCCGCTCCATCACATTTATTCTAATCAGGGCTTGAGCTGTAATAGGTGAACCTGGGCGGCTGCCAAGGGCACCAGGGTGTTGGGGACACCTAAAACCCTGGGTGACATAAGGTCACTCATCCAGTATCTTGATTGTCAATGCGTTGCCCCCACATTGAGCACTAGCTGCTAACATACAGCCCAGCACACTACCTAGATAGAAAATCTCAACCCACTTCACACTAGGGGACAGGGGGCGATGTGGGGATGGGAGGCAGTCCTGGTAGTACCCAATGGGAGTGCACCTAGGGCACTGAGAAGTAACTTGCCAGCCCTGATTGTAACCCTGACTGAGCCTCGTTTCTCACAAAATGTTTAGCTTTACATGTACTTTTTATCGCCCTGTTTATGTTCCCCAGCTCACCAGAGTACAACTGCAGTGTCTAATTACATGTGGAAAATGGGACATTTTAGCTCATTGTAAATATGTATATTGTTTATTGTTGATATTGCGGTGAAGCTGTTATTCATTGTTCTTAAAGTGAAGCCAGGTGGGTTATGGGTAAGGCTCAAGTTCCAGGACACGAGTGAGGGTCTGACTGCTATCCTATATCTGGAGGTAGAGAAAGTCAATTAGTATCCATTGTCCTCCACCAGGACTAGTCCAGACATTTTATCTGTAACCCAGCAGGGGAGCTTCTGTGGAAGGACAGCTCATCTCCACCTCCCCCCCCCCTCCAACCCCATGATCCAGCACCCACCAATGTTTAAGAGGGAGAGAGCCAGGGGTTAGCCCAGGTAGGGAAAAGCACTGTGTATATTTTACCCTGGATATAAGAAGCCTCTCCAGGAAGGGGAAGGTGTTCTTCTGAGGATTGATGGGTGGAAGCTGTAGGGTGAGTAGTTTTGAGTTGCCATTCTCTACTAGTGGACTACAACTGCAGATCCATGGGTCTTCAAGTCAGGACAGCAGGTGACTGTAACTCCTTAAACTAGTGGGGTAAGGGACAGATAATGTGGTGAACCTGCTTGGCATTTATTTACTAGGTGTATATAATAATCTAGTGATTGTTTTTGTTACAATAAACATATTGTTTTACTTTCTAACTGCATTTGCCTGAGTGACTATAGGAACCCTAGAAGGTACTGGGTAGGCTTCTGTGGCATAGTAAGGCACTTCTGGGTGGCCAGGCAGCGTGAAGTGGGTAGAATTGGGCCAGGTGGCATTTCATTAGACATTTATTTTTCCTTAAATATTATCGTTAATCCAGTCCTTTGAAAATGTCATAAAAGATGTTCTCATCAGCAAACTTTGTAAACTGAAGAACAAAGTATTTCTGTCAGTTTGTACCACAAGTTGTTGACTATCTCCAACATCTGAGGACTGTTCTTACATTCTCAGCTGTTCTTTGTCATTTGTAGAATTTGGCTTTTATTCTGAGCCTTTTGTCCAAAAGTATCTGGTATCATCTTATTTTTACTCAGAAACGTGAGCCTTAAACTAAAGTGACTTCAAACTTCACAAAGTTAATTCAGGAACGGATTACAGAGAAGTTTGACTGAAATGGCTGGAGGCATGGAAATGTAAAGCAAATTAGAATAAACCAAGCAAGAAGAAGTGTAGTCAAATAGAAAACCAGATAGAAATCAATCAGTGGGACTTGAGTATAGTCGAAAACAATCCATAATTTAAATCAGCTTAAGATATTTGCACACTGGTGTTTTTATCTAGAAGAACATATGCTAAAATGCATTAATTTGATGCATTTATTATGTCACCCCATGTTAACCAAAAGCAGATTATCCAGCACACTCCAAGAAAGAAATATGTGCTTGTATTTATAACATAGTACATAAACCATGAGTAAAGACAAGATAAGGCAATGGCTAGATAAAGGGCCTTCACATCATACAACACATAGGGGTAAATGTATCAAGCTGAGAGAGTTCCGGCGAGTTTGGAAAGTGGAGCTGTTGCCTATAGCAACCAATCAGATTCTAGCTTTCATTTTGTATAATGTACTAAATAAATGATAACTAGGGGCCTGATTCATAAAGGATCTTAACTGAAGAAACTTCTTATTTCAGTCTCCTGGACAAAACCATGTTACAATGCAAGGGGTGCAAATTAGTATTCTGTTTTGCACATAAGTTAAATACTGACTGTTTTTTCATGTAGCACACAAATATCAACTTTAAATTTCAGTGTACAAATAAGCTATCAAGTATTTGTGTGCTACATGAAAAACAGTCAGTATTTAACTTATGTGCAAAACAGAATACTAATTTGCACCCCTTGCATTGTAACATGGTTTTGTCCAGGAGACTGAAATAAGAAGTTTCTTCAGTTAAGATCCTTAATGAATCAGGCCCTAGAATCTGATTGGTTTCTTAAACCCGACGAAAAACTCTCAGCTTGATACATTTACCACCTAATGTCTCTGCCATGTTATATATAAAACAACATAGGATTCTATTGCTGGAGAAAGGGTTCAATCGTCCATTTTTAATTTTATATTCTTTTTCTAGTGCATTATTTTGCGCATTCAGACATTAAATGGTAATAATCACACGTTCTTTGGTAGTTTTTTTCCATTTTGAGTCCCGTGTTCTCTACACTTTTGTTTAGTGTACATAGCGAGCCATGTTATCCAATTTATAATTCTGAATAGCTACTTCATATTTTCCCCCAAAGTCCTTTTCTCAATCAACGAAGAGAGAGCCCCAAGACAGGCGCTGACTTCAAGGGCTGATGACAAGGACACTGATCGCTGGAAGACACACCATTTTTAGGGCATGAGGACTGCGTCATCAGAGGACGATGTTTTGAAGCCCCTGGACACAACTAATCTGGGATCATTTGAGCATGATCGTGTGACCAGCTCTGCTTAGAGGCACATCACACAAGTTGATGTTGTTGCAAATGTAAAATACTAACAAAACATGCATTCTATTTTAAAAATACAAAATATTTCAACGATAAAATCAGCAGTCAAATAATCTAAGTCTTCCTGTAATTTAGTACTCACACATTCATTGTGTTAATATAAACTCATTTATTTTTTGCATAGTGGAACAAGTCTGAAAATATGTTAAAAGTTCTAATAACATTTAATGTTAATGTAAAAATAAACCAAGGCTTTCTTTTTGGCTTTCATAGTTTAAACATCTGAATCCCCTCAAACATTTTAAATAATGATGGTTAGAAGGTTATGCAATAAATATAATAATAGTTCTAGGTGTTCATTTCATCTTCACTGGAATCCTCCGAGGTATCAGTAGATTGGTCCTCACTGTCATCAGTATCGCTGCCATCTTCATCTGTCTCTTCACTGTCCTCATCATCACTGCTTTGTTCTTCTTCTAAAATGTATTTATCAGTGTCACTCTTCATTCTATCATACATGACCTTAAAGGGACTGTTACGTTTTGGATAACCACCCTCCATCATTTCCCCAAAGCACCCAAGTAGCACTATGGTGGTGGCTCGAGCTCCACCATAACTTCAAACTTGACTACAGACCATGGCTTTGACAGCTGGTATGTAAATGAGACAGTGAACACAGCACCTTATTGGACAGTAGCCGCAGGCATCAAATCATATGCTGCGTTCACTCAACATGTCCACGAGCCTGTACAGGGAATCTGTGGTGAATTTTAACCTCTAGCACTTTTCCTTCCCTCTTGTCAAATACTGCTGTCTATTACCAGGTGCTCATTCTGGGACCTCCAACAAATGCTAACCTGTAGGGAAATGTTATGTGGAAAGTGGAAGGGGGACTGTCTGAAACTGAAGAAGCCTTAAACGGAGTCAAAGAAGACGGCAGATCGCGGTTACGCGCAGCTGCACACTTCCCATTACCGCAACATTGCGGATTTCCCTTTGCACCCCACAGGGACGTCCTGATTAGCGGCTCAAAAACAAGGGTGGAGGGTTGGATGGGGGGCTTAATGGGAAAGTAGGTGGGTTTTTGAACAAATACGGCCATTTGTGGGCAGAGTTCAGGCATAAGTGGGCGGGGTGGAGAGGACATGACATGGTGGAAGCTATGTTTAAATGATTAGAGTAAAGAACCTTGTATTAGGTTGACCTCCCTCTGTCGTCCCCGATCGTCGGGCAACCTGGCCCTCCCTGACTTCAGGGCCTACTACTTTGCTGCACAACTGGTTCATCTCTGGGATTGGAGTGGGCACTCCCCGACAGCTGACCCCACAAGTTTCCTTAGAGGATGTACAGGATTTGACAGACCTCCCATATAGGCCTTATAGGGCACAAGAGTCACTAGAATGGTCCAGCCACTACTTAAGCAGGCTGTAATGATCTGGAACATTGTGGGGAGGGCGTTGCAACCTACGGGGTTGGATGCAGAGACTCCACTATAGGTTAATAGCACTCTCCCAGAGCTTTACAAATTACGATTATTTCCTAGATGGCGGGTAGCTGGTATTGTTTTTCTGGGGCAATTATACTCAAGTGGCACCCTCAGATCTTTTGCACAGTTACAAGTAGAATTTCAATTACCGATAACTTATTCTATACATACAGCGATGTCACACCCTGCTGGCACAATCTGGAAGCACCCAGGTCACTTTTGGTCTGTACCCTCTCCGAGTACTCCTTAAACGAGTTGGTTCCACAAAGACCATTTCAATATTTTACGCCTATGTACTCTCCATACTCACTCCCGATGACCTGGCCCCACTGCGACGGGGTTGGGAATTGGATCTAGGACCATTGACTGATGAGGACTGGAACTACATGCTTGACAGTGTCAGTGAGGCCTCCTCCTGTACCAGGTATAGGCAGGTTCAGCTGTACATTTTACATAGAGTGTATTACTCTCCCCACAGGTTGCTCCAGGTGGGTGCCCGATCCAACTCTAACTGTCCAAAATGCGGAGGTACCTCCACTTCTTTCTGGCACTTACCCTGGTGCTGTCCTGTGGTAGAAGGCTTTTGGTTAGCAGGTGGTGGTGGAGTGTATTCAAGACACTGTTGTACCCCAAAACCTGCATATCTGGTTTGGGAGTTGATTTGCTGCTGTGGACGGCCGCCACCAGATATGTCCTTAATCTTTTCGCACTAGCTAAGGTTGCAATTGCTAGAGCACGGGATGGGACTGACTTGTCTGTGCCTTGGTAGCCCTGGTTAACAAAGCTGTGGGTGACGAGCGCTTCACTAATCAGTCCGAGACCATGTCAAAATATTACAAAGTATGGTTGAGATGGGTGAAGGCAGGGTGTGTGGTTCGTTCAGTGGCGGCGGATTTCGACCCTATTTATTACTTAATTCTAGGTCGGTTGTCCGGATTGTCCTTCTAAATCCCTATGAGCACTTCAGACGTCACTAGACAACTCCCCTCACATATTTATTCTTTTGGCTGTAACTAATATTGCTACCTACCATACATGGAAGGAGTTTGGAGACTAGGACATAACCTAATAACCTGTCATTTTCTACAATCATTCATGTGCCACATCTGGTTGTTATTATTAAATGTGTTAGTTGAAGTTGAAGTTTTTATAATAATGAGGAAAAAAAGTGTAAAGAAATTCCCCTTTCTTACCCTTTTGCACCATTTTCTCAATAAGAGGTGAAAACTGTTTTGCCTCTGGATTTTCCGGCTCATACAGAAGTACTAAAATTTGTAAATAAAAAAGTTTAATGTGTAGAGTATAACAGACTTAAATGTAAATATATTATTCCTATGAAAAACATGTTTACATCCATCTAGAAAAGACTGTATTAATTTGAAAATAATGAACTGCAAAAACACAGAACTCGCGATTGTCAATGGTGAAGTATTAATGTAAATATTGCACTCAATCTGTATTACAAATACTACCTATAGGCAGCTCCATAATAGCAGCTATTCCATAGATGTTACCTCTTGGGATCAATGACAACTTTTCAAGGAAGCAGAAAACCAAAGAGCACTTGCTGATTTCCCATGTGACCCGTACGGGAACTTTTTAACTGGTTGTTATGGAATAAAGCACTGTCCAACAATCAGATGGAACTTAAAATTTTGGCACCTTGGGCAAGAAACAAAAATGCCGCCCCCTATCACTCAATTTTGAACCTAAAATATTCATAAACTGCGCCCCCTTCAATGTTACGGCCTGTGAGGTCGCCCCTATGGTACAGCTCTGCTGATATTTTCACAGGCATCCGGATACACCTCAAGAGCCACATGTGTGGCCCTCTAACCTTCCAAAGAGCCACACATTACCATTAATCTCAGTAATAAGTTAAAACAATACATTTAATCAAAGAAAGAGACATCACAGGCCCTTAGAATAGATCTCACATGTAAACTAATATGTCCCATCTATTTCCCCACATTCAAACCCCTCTGCTTGCCCCAAAACACAGCTGTATGTCCTTTAAAACTCCAAAATGCCTCCCATTGCCCTAAAACACCCCTCAGCCCTCCACTCACCCCTCAAATTCTCCATGTCTCTCAACCCCATCTCAGCCTTCACTGGGTATACAAGTGACCCACTACGTATCTAATGACTAATAAAACCAGGAATCACACAGCACTTCCCCAGGGAGGATGGAGACAGACCACGTGGCGCAGACTGCACCTCCATCTTCCTCTGATCTCTGCGTGGTGCGGAGGATGCCACGTGATGTGGAAGTTGGCTGCACTGGGCAAATAATAAAATCAGATTCAGTCATATGCTCTACTGTATGACCCACCGAATATCACCCTCTGCCCTAGCTCTTATTCAATAATAACTGGTCCATGGATTAGACTTGCTGGGACATAAGGTAGAGAAAAAGGCCTGGGACAATGGGCATAAAGCAGAGAAAAGGACAGACATGGTATAAATCTGGTATCACCTAAGGCCGCAGGGGAAGGTGCTGTGGGCACCATGCAGCCCTCTGGCTTCTTCTTACCCATCACTGTTCTAAACTGTCCTAGAAAAATAACAGAATCTATTTGGTTGATATAAATCACATCACTGTCTCCTTTACATTTACACTTTCCCTCCCTTCCCTACTTCAGGTAGAATTACTTATCAAGATTCATGAAAATGAATTGTCCAGGTAAAAAGTTGCTGCAACCTATATCAACCAATCGGGTGTTTAGTTTTATTTTCCAAGCTAGATAATGACAGAATCTGATTGGTTGCTATGGAATACTGGACTATTTTGCAGTTACCGGTGTACCACCATATACATCTGTTTTCAGTGAGGAGCAATGGAGTGTGCGGGGTGACAGAATGGAGATATGGACAATGGGAAAGGATGAGAGCCACTGTGTGTAAATAAACTATTCAGCAACCCAGGCCTCTTGTATTGATCTGTCCCCCAATGTGTGCTATCTGTATATTAGAAGTGTTTTCATCCAGTGATTAAAAATATTATTGCGGTTTTAAACTGGCACACATAAATACAGTAGGCATTTATGTAGGAAAACGATGGAGGAAGAGATAGCGGAGAGAGGGAGGGAGAAAGACTGACTTTTAATCACACGTCATGACATTGTAAGGCTTTGATGATAGAGTGCAGAAGACCCGCTGTCCACAGTTAGAAAACAATAGCAGCCATGTTGCTACCTGTGAAATGTCTGATGAAAGTACATACCCATTTGGCAAAGCTTCTGTGCCACTTTGTAATCCTCATCCATTACAGCTTTAAGGAACTGGAAAAACAAACAAACCCTCAATATACATGTATACAAGTTTATATATAAATGCTATAATGAGCATTTATAGCAGCAGAAAATGGACCGTCTACCCGGAAGAACAGGCCATCCAATCAGCTAAGGTGGTGCAGCACGGTGGCTAAGTGGTTAGCACTTCTGCCTTACAGCACTGGGGTCATGAGTTCAATTCCCCACCATGGCCTTATCTGTGAGGAGTTTGTATGTTCTCCCCGTGTTTGCGTGGGTTTCCCCCGGGTGCTCCGGTTTCCTCCCACACTCCAAAAACATACTAGTAGGCTAATTGGCTGCTATCAAAATTGACCCTAGTCTCTCTCTGGCTGGCTGTCTGTGTGTGTATGTGTATATTAGGGAATTTAGACTGTAAGCCCCATTGGGGCAGGGACTGATGTGAGTGAGTTCTCTGTACAGCGCTGCGGAATTAATGGCGCTATATAAATAAATGGTAACAATAATAAAGAAACAAACACTTCTCCGAGTTGCTTTAGATTCCTAACAATTTACAGGGACAATGTATAACAAGGCTGCAGTAAGTGTTGATGTTCACACTTTCCAGACAAAAGGTGGCAGGGAATTAGGCTGGGTACACACTACAGGTTTTTCAACCGTTTATTGGGTCAACCACACGATAAACGACCGTTAGGTCCGATATCACATTAGTGTGTACACTCCAACAATGACGATTATCAAAGTTCATTGTATCATTTGACTTGATTTTTAAAAATCTCATTCAAGGATGGAACAATGTTGTCCCAATCCTGCAGTGAGTATGCACTCAGGACCGGCAGTGTCTATAGATCTCTATGGAGTGTGCAGAGTCAGGATCTTTTCAGCCGAGGGTTATGACAGATGAAGAGCACAGATCTGAAGGTAAATAATGTAAACGTGAATAGTGTGTACACATGGATCGGCTGCTGATCAGGGCTTTTTTTTTTTTTTTTAATTGTTGGTAAAATTGTTAAATATATAGCATCGGGAGGAATTCTCTATAGTGTGTACACAGCCTAAGACATGCAGCCCATGAACTGTTGTAGACCCTCCCGGCTGCCTTCCTCTAGGATCGTGACCACAGGTGACACAGTTAGTTTAAACAGTGACTTTTGCTAGTCCCACTGAGCTTATTAAAGGTACAATCTGGTTACCCCACATTCATGTCACCTCAGCAAGCAGCTCTATGGGAGCACCTCCTTTATCATCATCGCTCTCTTCTTCATCACTAGACTCCTCCGGCTGCTCTTTCATGATGTGGTTAGGAACGGATGGTGACTGAAGCCCTGCAGTAACCTTCTCATCTACAGTAAGGAGAGTATGGTTAGTCAGGTCTCATTATATTTCAGTAAAGCTGTTGGTTCACATATTAAATACAGGTCAGGTGAACAGCAAGCAGATATATTAATATGATTGTATATCACCCTCTTTATAATGCCACCCACATTATGACACCAGGTTTGGTTTGTGTTTTAAGATTTAACGTGTAAAAACACATTGACTGGTTTTGTAGCAATGGATAGTTGGTAGAAGCGTTTACTCTATGGGGGGGATGCAATTGTTGGCGAAGTGGCATGTGGACATTGCACCGCGCACATTGCTGGCAATTATGGTAAAAATAATCCATAGAGGTGCGAGGAAAAATGAGCAGAGATTTTACAGAAATCTCTGCAGCGAAGTGTCTCACGGACGTTCCGGAGAAACTTTGTGGCTATCTGAATTCCCCCCATATATCTGTTTTTGCGGGGTGAAACCTACCCTTACTACGAAGGCAGAGAGAACACCAAGGGGTATATTTACTAAAGTGCGGGTTTGAAAAAGTGGAGATGTTGCAACCAATCAGATTATAGCTGTCATTCTGTAGAATGTACCAAATAAATGAGAACTAGACTCTGATTGGTTGCCTTTTAAAACCCGCAGTTTAGTAAATATACCCCCAAGTATACAAACCTAGTGACCTATGGGGTGCTTTCATACCTACCATTACAATCATACTGATATTACTGTCCCTCTACATGATGTTTCCCGAGACCCGCTCCAGTCTTTAGCGGTGTCCGCACAGAGAAACACCACTGACCGTTAGAATAAGAAAAATAAATCATTATCTTCTTGCTGCCATAAGCAGCACCTAAGAATGTGCCCTACTCCATGGGCACCTACGTTAGAACGGATTAGCTGTTGGTACAGGGGCATAGGGGAGAAGCTGCCGATATCAGAAACGTTTTCACAGATACAGATTAAGTGGCTTCTCCCACACGTGCCCTATATAGCTCAAGGTGAAAGTTTCCCCCAAAGAGGAAGAAAGAGAAATCAGCACTAGCCGGTATCCTAAAGTGTTATACGTAAAAAAGAGTGAATTTACATTGCATGTTCCCTGTGGCCTAATACTGATTATACCAGTAGCAACACCTTCAACTGGAGGAACTAGCAGTAACAAACAGTTACATGTTAAATTGGATATACTGCAATTATGAATTTAGCAGTGAGTTTCCGACATAAATGACATGACGTGGCCACGGCTTGGTTATGATGGATAAGGTATAATCAAGGCGGCACGGTATGATGGCTACAGAGCAACGATGTCTGTATGGCTATAAAAGCTGGTTAGGATTTTTCTTTCAGGTACATGCTGTATGTGCTAATTATAAAGTAGTCTCTATATACTAAGGGGATTTAATAAATCTACTGTCGAGACTAAAGCCCTGCAAAGGATTATAGTTTGATACACATCATGAGCAATAACTACCAGTCTTTTGTGGCTCAGATGTCTCCGGCGCGGTACCATACTCTGGATTTTCTGACTGCATGTCGTCTGCCACATTATAATCTGGAATATCATGGCTGCAAAAACAGCAAGTGATTGTCAGACATTAGTCCTGTTCCTTCTTAATACATGTATACATAACTTTACTCCAATAAAGCATTCACTGACTGCTATTCATTATTATTATGAAATGGGTTGCAGACCTCTCAACAGTTAAAACGTGAGACATAAATTAAACACTAATCAGGAGCCATCAATAAAATGGTCTCCTGCTTTAAAAAGCATCATTTTATTTGTGTAACGGAGCTTTTCATTAGAACAGCCTAGTTCATCTGACTATACCCGGCATAGACATAGCACACAAACATCTGCAGCTTCTCATGGAAATGTTATTATTTCACACAAGTAAAACTATTCTGTGAACGCATTTTAAACTTTTTACCAATAAACTAGAAGTAAATCAAAATATGTTCTAGATAAAAGAAAATGTTATGCTTTCAATGCTACAATGCTTATCTATGATGTTTAAAACCAAATCAAAGTACCCATTTTGTTTAGGCTGGTGTCACACGTGTTTTAGAAGCCGCATTACATGGGTTAGTAAAAAGCAGCAGATACCTGATGCTGATTAATATCACTACAGTCTATGGGATCTGCTCTTTGCTGGGACACCAGCTGTTTTCAAAGCTTCATGAACACATGAAACGTAGCATTTTCGCCAAACAGATTTTCCAAAAAAGCTGCTGAAAACCAGCCCAGCAGAACTAAATGTAATACACAAGCGCTAAAAGCTATTTAATAAGCAGTGTTTTCCCTCTCAGATAAATAAAAACAATCCAAATTATTTTTGCGCATTTTGCAAGCAGCAAAAACACACTGCTTCTAAACCGCTGGTGTGACACCAACCTTAACACTACTACAATCCTCATCCATATAGCCACACGCAGTGAGAAATATTTAGACCACGTGGGCCTGGTTCATCTTCGGACATAACCTGCACTCAACTTACAGTTAAAAAACAAGCACGGACAGTGAGTGTAGTTCTAACCATATTCAAACACAAGCCATACATGCCAACTCTCCCGGAATGTCCAGGAGACTCCCGAATGCCGGGTAGGTCTCCCGGAAGAGTTGGCAATTCTCCCGCATCTGCCGGCATGGAGGGGGGCGGACCGTCGCGATTTGCGGCATTTTGGTCCCGCCCCCAGAGACGTAATGCCTGCTTTGGGTCTTTTTAAAGACCCCAAAAAGGCATACGTCACTGGGGGGGGCGGGGCCAACGTGACGCAAACCGTGAAGCCCCACCCCTTCCGCCCTCCCTTCACACCCCTCTTCAGTGATCTCCCGGAGGGAGCCTGTCAAAAGTAGGTAAGTATGACACAAGCGGATATCAAGATACATTTCCATTTGAATCTGGGTATAAGTACTATCTGCCTAACCATTACTTGCAATATGTAGGCAGACAGAACAGGCTGCAGGATACGTACGTGCTTATGTGCAATATAAAAACACATCAGAACGTATGCAAAAAAAAGAAAAAATTATAAAATAAATTAATACTATAATCACTAATAAAAATATTTGTTAAAATGTAAAAAAGTTTTCATTTCTTTTACAGTAAATACATAAATCAGGATGTTCTGTACATACAATGCGTTTTTATATTCTCTCTTACTTGCATACACATGTTCTAGTGCAGGCAGGCCTAGCTCTCCGGGTGTTGTGAAACTACAAGTCCCAGCATGCCCTGCCAGCTATAAACTAGGCTATCGACTGCATTCTGGGGCTTGTAGGTTCACAACACCTGGAGAGCCACCGGTTGGCAAGGCCTGGTCTAGTGGCTGCATACGTGTAGTTTATAATACAAAGTCTATGCAGAGACAGTTATCACTATCAGTCAGCACCTACACCTGCTCTGTAGGTGGTGAAAACGATACAGCTAAAAAACACGTACTCTAGGAACCGAGGACTTGAATCGGCCGCATCCGCATTGACGCACCCCTTCATTGCCTACGTTCATCCGCCCCCTCCTTCCTCTGTTCCACCTTTCAAGTCGTAGGCAGTTGTGTCATCTGCATCCAGACATGAACTGCATGTAATTGCACTCATTGGGGTAATGTCCGTTGGTGGGCCGCACAGAGCTACTTCACACAAGATACGGCAGGCACAGGGACTGACGTCCGAACATGAGTCATGCCCTGTGTGTTTCTATACTGCAATATATCACTACTATACCTTTGTGCTATAGGTTTCACAGTACACAGCGAGATCTGTTTTGTGGGGGTGCAATATTTTCTTCCAGCTGATCCTTGTCTTCCAGGTCTGAGGACAGAAACATCTCATTCAATATCTCTAATATACTCTAGCACAAGACATGCATGTAGGACATAATATCTGCTTGACCATACATTGTACACGGTGCAAAATTGCCTTGAAAGTAAGATGCCAAATTGGACCCATATGAAGTGTAGAGACATAATATTAAGAAATGTGCAAGTTAAAAGTACCTATAATCTAACTGTTCTCAATCACACTGCAGGCTACTATCTATTGGCAGCCATTTAAGGCTGAAGAGATTTTCACATTGTGCTTCAATGACAGGAAGTATTATGTGCGCAGGAAAAATGCCTCCTTCATGTGAAAGCCCTTTCTCAAATATATTTAGTTTTAAACAGGTCCTGAACATTTTAGATCCATCATTTTAAAATGTTTTAGTATCTATTCCATATAAAACTACTTGTATTTTAGGTTTAGCAATCCTTTAACATGGGGAATTTGAAAAATGAATCATAGTTGCCTACTCTGCTGGAATTTCCAGGAGACCTCCGAATTTCTGGAGTCCCGGGAGAGCAGGGCAACCTCCCGGGTACTAGATTCCTCTTTTATTAAAGTGACGGGGGCAGAGCTTATGGCGCAAATCCTGTGTCATTGTGGCCCCACCCCCTGCTGTAATTGGACAGAAAATGTGACGGCCGTTTAGGGGCGGGACAAAATGATGGGACCGTCCGGTCCCCGCCCCCAACAGACCCACTACCCCCTGATCTCCCGGAGTACCTCTTGCCAAAGTTGGCAAATATGAAATTAATACTTTGTGTTTACAACGTATTAACCTTTTACAGAGACAATACCTTACATAGTGGCATTGTTATATAGTCCTCTAAATATGCAGCCAGTTAATTGTCTGGAATAGTTATATCCTGTAAATTTGTCACTAACAATCTGCTTAGGAAAGAAATCAATTTTTCCATGCCTTGTGTTCCACATGGGATTTGCATCGTTGACCAGGAAATGAAGATGAATTAAGGCATTGGAGAAGCTGCAAATATGCAAATATTATGTCAGTGTCTGGAATCTTATTAACAGTATTGTATTGTACATACCTAGAACTCTCCTTATTTAGCTGAGCACAATCTATGGGGCAATGTATCTCTTACTGTAAATTATGAGCATATCAGGCTTCAGATATCCTTAATCGTTTATAGTAGGGGGTATATTATCATTTATAATACACCAATACAAAGGGTCATATACAAACTGCAATAAAAAAAAACAAACCTAGGGGTAGATCTGCTAAAAACCGCGTTTGGCGGTGGTTTGTAACTTGTGAATAATGAAACTGCTCCTGATTGGCCGTCTGTCTATTCTATAGGTGGGGTAGCGAAAGTTTAACTCATTTGTGCCCAGAATTGGTACAGAGTTGTGGCTTGCTCCTAATATTGTTTTTATTAAGTCAGTGGACTACATCAGATCAAGGTCCAGAAGATGGGCGGACAGTATTTTTACCACAACATTACAGAAAAAAGGCAAAAAAAATATTTAGTAGTTATAATACAGCAGCAAAATTATTTATTTATGGAGAAAATGGGCAACAATATAGTTATTACACGTAGGAAAGAGTCACAATATATTTATTAAAAGTAAGAGCGGGCACAATAGGTATAATATTAAAAGAAAAAAGGAGCTACATTTTCCATGTTACCCACCAGCCATTGGTACCAGGAAGGGGGCAAATACTTCTGAGGCCCAAACATTTGAGGCCAATAGCAGGGCTAATGATTTTACGGGAGGGCTCTTTTCCTCATGCGGTCAGGCAAGATAGACAACCCCTGTGGTCCTGTCTCTCACAAACCCTCTTGTGTTTTGGCTGTTTTGCAGGCGGTTTTACCGGTGCTTTGGCAAACCGGAGGTTAGTAGATCTGGTTGTTTGCATTTTGAACATGGTAAAAAAGTGCCGATCTGTAAAGTGGTGGTTTGTAAAAATGTTATTTTCAGCCGTATTTATCGTCAGTTTGGCCTTTAATAAATGCAGCTGTTTTTAAACCGCTGAAATCTGACGGTTTCATCAAACCGCCCTTTAGTAAATCTATTCCCTAAACGTTTTATTCTCTTACATGCATCCATTTGTCTGCCCGGCACATCTGAAGACGCCCACCCAGTCACAGCCCTTGTAGCAGGGGAATACACCTACTTTTACAGGTTTGCTGATCCATCTGAACATTCACATGGTGGAAACAATAAAAATGTAATTTCAAAGTCCAAACTACTATTACTTAAGGACCACCGCCTGCATTAACTGCAACTGAAATAGTGCTTGGGTTAGTCTCATTTAAGTCTTGAATTAAGCAAGAAAGTGAGGAAACATCACTCATGCCAACGTGTTTTATTACATGTGTCACTTTTGTGTATAATGTTATTATTACATTAGGTGAAGTGCACCTAGTAATGTGCTTCTCTGTAAAAGTGCAACTGAAAGTGAGTCCTGATGAAACCATAGGAAAAGGCCGAATCTCAAACACCTCAGAGGAAGTAGAGTCCTTGTTGGAGAAGAACAATGCTGCACGCCCACATAAATGTACCATCTCACCAAAATAATCTTACCCACAACACCTCATTGCAATGCACAACGGCACAATTATGCCTTTAAGTCTGCAGTCAGCAAGAAGCTTCTCCAATTCGCCTAGCTCCTCCTGAATACCCCCATAGACCCCACCATCTTGACCTGAAATCAATGCTCTTACCCATAAAAGCAGTTCCACAAAATTAGCCAAAATTAGCCACGTGATGCCTCTTTTTTATTTTTTTGCTCAGCACTTTGTAAATTAAACTTATATAATACTTGCCAACTCTTGGCATTAGGTTTCTGGGAGGTCCGGAAGGCAGGTGGGCGTGTGGTAGCGGGGCTCAGAGAATTGTGTCAGTGGCCCTGCCCCCTAGACGGTCATAGCCACTTTGACCTATAACAGCAGGGGGCGGGACCACGGTGACAAAGGAATTGCATCACTAAGCCCCGCCCCCTCATTTTACCTTACCGAGCTGCCGGGATCCGGGAAGTTGTCCTGCTCTCCCAGAAATTCGGACGTATCCTGGATATTCCGGGAGAGTAGGCAACTATGACTTATATAGTGTAATCGAATGACAGACTGACCTCCTCATCCTGTCACTTCCACCATGTCACTCTCACCTCCCTACCCTTTCTGGGCCACCTATTCTCTCTCACACCTTCTTGTTGCCATGAAAATTAATTAATTTTACTAACTGATCCCAGGGACGACGATATCATTAGCCATCATTCCCATGCTCAGGCTGATATTACAGCCATATATAAGGTGGGGGAGTCCATTTAACAAATAGGAAACTCTGCAGCAGTAATTGGGAAGAAATACGAGGAACTGATGTCCAATCAATGCTGATTATGCAAGTTTAATTTATAGCAAAGTCACCAATGGTGTTAACTGACAGGTATTACAATGTCCAGTAGGTTACTACTATCTGACAAAGTGTTGGATTGTAAGCAATACATCTGCATAACAGATAAGTGTCCCCTCCCGGACAGCTGGCTGCAAAAGTTGGTAAGTATGTTGTTAACTCTTAAATAAATTTGAAAAAAGGATCATGTTATCAGTCAATGTCATCCAATGGAGATAACAGAAAGAATAAAATTTAAGCATATTTCATTCTGTAAAAATATAAAATAAAAGAGGTATCTTACCGTGATGCTGCATCACAAGAATGAAGATCCAACTCCTCTGGAAAATTAAAATGGAAAATAAGCTATGTTTATTTTCTTTAACTGGCCACTATACTTAAAGCTGCGCTACGACTTAGAAGGGGTAGGGGTGCAGAATGTGGAGCCAGGAATATTGTGAATGTTTGTGTGCTAGGTTTCTCAAACTTTTCTATGACCAGGCTAATCAAAAGAGGTTCCTTTGAGATGGTGTCCATGCCCTTTCCTATCCATGTGCTAAGTGGGTATACAGCCTGTCCATTTTGGGATTCAGGGTTTCCTACAAAAATTGAAGGAAGAGTATATGGTATACTGTCATATATATATATATATATATATATATATATATATATACACATATACATACATATATATATATATATATATATATATATATATATATATATATATATATATATATATATATAGATATATATATATTGATGTGAGTTCTCTGTACAGCTCTGCCGAATTAGTGGCGCTTTATAAATAGCTGATGTTGATGAAGATGATATATGGTGAGCATTAAGATTATATTTCTTATGTATTATATGCCAAACTTTTCAGGGAGACATAAAGGATTATCCATAACTTCTCCGGGCATCTCAAATTTGTGAGTGAGTAAGAAAGAAGTCACACTTGGCTTGTAAAAGTGATTGTTCCACAGTGACGTTAAATATAACCATCATTCATATGCAGACAGTCTGTTATAAATCTCACGCACAGTTCTAAAGATTCAAGTTAAGAAAATGAATCCATTCTTCTGAAGAGCTCTGTTGATGTTTTATTAAACCTTTTTTGGGCCATTTATTTTGCCATATAAATTGTATAAATTCTCCATATAATAGTTTCTCATCCTTATGAGTATTACAAGCAGCACCTGCAGAGGATATAAGAATTTGGGGAATATGAACATTTTTATTAGATTAGATCAGCCCAAATAAGATAGTAGAAGGGGTTTACAACTATTGTGGCTTTACTTCTCTTATATTGAAAGAATATAAATGATGAATATTTTAGGGAGCAGTGATCTGTATGGGAGACATTTAGTTGCCTAAGATCATTTTAAGCTCTTGCTCCAGTTAGGTTGGAGGGTTGAGCCTTGGGACAAGGCTTTGTCTTTTCTTGGTTGTCGATAAAACCTGAAAGTTCACCAAAATGTTTGATTTTAACAAATATAACTTCTAAAGTTGGGTGGGGGTAAGATATGTAGAGTAGTAGGTCATCAGCAAACGCTGCGAGCTTAATTTCTGTATTACCCAAAGTTAAACCTTTATAGCTATTCCATGATTGTAAACCCCTAATATGAGGAACAGGGTCTAGATTAAAGGATAATGGAGAAAGTGGGCAATGCCCAGTGAGTGGACACATAGAAAATTCAACGTATAACCTGAACACTGGTCCCCAGGTAAGTAACCTTTTGGGACAGGGTTGTACTTTGGATAACCCATCCAAAACTGAAATTCCAGATTTGTGTAAAATAATCATTTATTCCGAGTGAAAGCAGTCACTATATTTCCTTGACTAAGTTAAAATAAAGTATCAACGGTGGTCCTTATGACAATGATTCATAGTGCAAAGGGTCAGCTTTACTAAGCAATACAATACGAAAGAAGCATCTCTCAGACATGGGATAAAACTTACTTAATACGAAAAAACAAAAAGAGGCCTAAAAACATATATTGGGAGAATATATAAAAATTTGACAATTAGTGAACAGGAAAAAGATGCTGTAACCCATAGTGATCAGATGTTTGCTTTTCTTATAGAAATGTCATGGATCTGATTGGCTGCAGCACAATGTTTCCTCTGCACCAGTTACCATAAATGCCCCCTTATGTCCATATAATACGTTATGCTTCCTTATAATGTTTCTTAAAGGAGCAGCTTTTCTTCTGAGAAACAACAGTATTAACACTGTGCCCGGCGTGAGGTTAGTAACCTTGTATCATATTTACCTTTAGGGCCGAGCACTTGCAGTTTCCCACTTTGAAAGTTTATTGGCTGCTACAGAAACAAATACCAGAAACATATTATGTGCATATGAACCAATTAGAAGAATAACATTGCCAAAAAAACAGAGTTATTTTAATATGGGGCCTGATTCATTAAGGAAAGTAAGACAAAAAAAGGAAAAAAGTATTCTCCTGGACAAACCAAGGGGTGCAAAATTAGTTTATTATTTTGCACATAAGATAAATACTCGCTGCTTTTTTCTTAAGCTGGGTACACACTACACTGTTTTCGTCCAATAATCGGCTCAAACAGACATACGACCGCTCGTTCAAAAGTCGGGTGAGTGTGTACAGTGACACAATGGTCGAAAGTCTGCCCAAATGGACGATTATTGCCTCATTTGGTTGGTCGTACCGTTTAATATTTTCGTTACAATCTCGTTTCCGTTGTGTAGTGTGTATAAACTTTCGACCGATCCACAACAGTGAGTACGAAATTACAGTCATTGCTCACGACAACATGGCTGTAAAAAGTTGCTAAAGGGACGTCCGCTCTTCCTTTTATCGTCCTAAACAAGGCTAGTGTGTATGCAGTCCATGGATCGAGCGATCGGACCATCGGTCGCATGTAAAATCGCTCGGCATAAAAAGTTGGTCGCAATTTCTGTAGTGTGTACCCAGCTTTACACTGAAATTTAAAGTTGATCTATGTCTTGTCCTACCCCGACTATAAAACTGTCCCCGCATTTTAAATTTATTTCCCCTTCCAATGCAACATGGTTTTGCTAAGGTGCAAAGTTACTCATTTTTTCTTTCCTTTCCTTAATGAATCACACCCATGGAGTTTAACATGTTGATCTTTACAAATTACATCAAGGTAAAATTTACTTTAAGTCACGCTTATATTACTTCTTAAATATGTGGCCGCATCAGGATACACTCTGAGCTTAACTTGATGTGGTCGGAGTATAGATTCGGCTGTTGTCATCATCTTGATGATCACTACCAATTATTAAAACAAACAAAAAATAAACTTTGTGGCCCTCCCCCTAATATAGGTAACTCGCACCAGTGCTATAAGATAGGGTGGTTTCTGCTACATTGTGGGGATATCAAGTTTGATTGTGACGGGAAAAGGCATGATCGGTATTTTGTTATCTTATGAAACCACATCTCAGGAGGTCATACAAATGTTTTCTCTCTTCTGGTTATAGCATCACACATAGTTCTGAAAATTCTTTAAATTTTATACTTAAGTTACCTTTATCGTAAACTCTGCACTCTCAGAAATATACATACTGCAGAAAGAGAACAGTATAAATAAATACAGTAAGATTAGTAAGCATTTATATTGATTACAACATAACCCATTTAGCCCGTAGTCACCGATTTAATGAACTACCATTTATTTATTCATAGTTTGCACTTCTTTCATGCAGTTTAACATGCTTAACAAAACTCAATGATAAATAACTAGAAACACATGTCAGATGAACAATCAGCCTGCTGGATAAAGGTCAGCACACCATACTGTCAGCTTAAAGAGAAGTGTTCCATAGAACGGTAAGGGGCTTATATAGCAATGTACACAAATGTACTACAACCAATTAGATTTTTACTATTATTCACCTTATGCGGTTTAGAAAACGAAAGAATTAGATTGGTAGTTGTGATCTACAGCACATTGTGCAGATAAGAGACGGATTTCAAGAATACATGGGACAGATATATGGTTATTATTAAGACTTGGATCTAAAATGTAAATAAATAAATGGTTTTGTAGCCCTTCAAATGTTATGTTTCTATCACCATGGGGTATGAGCAGGCCAAATGGATAGAAACCAAATAGATATGAACAAGTCTTTGGGCCTGAATCAAGAAATGTAAATGCCGATTCTGTGCGCACAATCCGCAAATTTGATCTGCGCATTCCCAGAACCGGACTATACGCAACTAAAGGCAGCAGCATTCAATATATCTTCATACGCAAAGGACACTTACTACAGCTTACAATTTCCGGGAGGGAACGGGGCAAAGAAAAGGCCTTCGCCTGTAGTCAATGTACAGCAAGAGGCGTGCCGAATTCAAGCGCACGCTGCTACTTTCGATTCAAGCTTTGGCCATCTCAAAGGTACTTGATTTTCTACCGTATCTCTTGCTCCAGCTACAGGGCTAGTCTAAGTCCTGATTACTAGTGACGACAGTCCCGTATGCATGCTATAGTATGTGTTTGCAATCAGGGACCACTGTAAAAATGTATTTTATATTCAACAGACATTAAGAACATCCTAATAAATGTATTTAATGGAAAAAATATATTAAATAAAAACCACTTACTGTTTTATCTCTAATGCCTATATTATTAACAGGTGACATTAACTGATTTTTTTTCCCTGTGTATTTTTATTCGATTTTATATTCCACATAGGTATTGGATGTATCTTTTATTTTATGTTACAATTATTATTATGTATATGTAATGGATGTTAATAGACATTGGTACAGATATATCCTATGTTATAGGTATTATATACATGTAACGGATGTAATAGGCATTAATATGATACAGACATATCTTACACTATCAGATGGAGTATGTGTCTAGCTGGTTGTATTATAGTGGGTTAGTGGGTTTATGTATAACTTTAATCATGACTTTACATTGATCTAATCTGAAATTAAGTTTTTTGTAAAGGGAATTATATTCCGATTTCGGCAAGCCCAATATCTTTGTCCCATCTATCCAAGCCCCATCATGACGAGTAGACTTCCGGTCTGGCGAGACACAGAGAAGATGCCGACTTCATCAATCCAAGCCTCGTTATGATATGTGGATATCTGGCATACGAACTTTCGGTTTGGGTGCAATGCACATGGAATACTGTGTTGAATGGTTTGTTTGGATATAAAATTAGCGCTTGATTGTATGATGGCATTCTCTACCTTGATAAAGAGTGGGATAAGGATCTGCTGTTATCATCTTCGTTGATTCCTTGTAGGGCAGCACAGTGGCCTAGTGGTTAACACTTCTGCCTCACTGCACTGGGGCCATGAGTTCAATTCCCGACCATGGCCTTATCTGTGAGAAGTTTGTATGTTCTCCCTGTGTTTGCGTGGGTTTCCTTTGGGTGCTCCGTTTTCCTCCTACACTCCAAAAACATACTGGTATGTTAATTGGCTACTAACAAATTGATCCTAGTCTGCGTGTGTGTATATTAGGGAATTTAGACTGTAAGCCCCAATGGGACAGGGACTGATGTGAGCGAGTTCTCTGTACAGCACTGCGGAATTAGTGGCGCTATATAAATAAATGGTAATAATAATAATTCCTTACGTGCGAGTTAGAATGGGATTTTTGGTACGGGCGCCTCCCTTATAATAAGGGAATTTAGATATATTTCATATATGTTTTATTCAAGTTTTTATGTATACTTCATTAAAATGGTAAATACACTAGAAAGATTTATTCTTTTTTCCATATAATTATTATGGTGAGAGTGGAGACTCCATTGATGTCTACACGGGAGCAGAGTAAAAACTTCTGAGTCTATATACAACGCAAGTAACCAAGAATATATCTTGTAAAGCACATTTATTGAAAGAAAAAGCTGAGCACACAAGAAACGGGGTTGAAGAGTGTTTCTCCTTGTTTGCACTATCTTCTTGGGAACTCTGATGCCTATTGATTGTGGTAAAGGACATTTATTCATATATTATTTATATGTACATATTCCCCTTTTGATTTATTTTTTACATGTATATATATCAGTTGTGTGTTACATTATAAGAAGAATATTTTCATCCTGACTGTTTGGATATCCATGAGTGTACGTATATACTTTCTTATATTTTGCATTCTGCAGTGTCTTGTGTAGCAGAGGTCAGCAGACCTACACCCGAATTAATCAGCCACTTATCTTCAGATCCGCTCATTGTTAAGTATGGGCGTGCGTATACCCGAGTTCCAAGCGTTTTAAAACGCAGTTTGTGCTCAGTATGTGTGTCTTGATGAATCAAGCAGTTTGTGTTTAAGTGGCACTTGAAACAAAAACTATAATAATAATAAGATGAGTAGCACTTTTGTAATACTGCAAGACTCGATCTTTCAAAGTTAGTTACACTTACCGAGACATTGATAAACTGACTTTTGAAGAAACATCATCTAAAATTGAGAGACCAATATAAAATAACTACGTAGCTAAACATATTTATATATAAGTGATCTAGATGACTAATTACTATACATAATACAGGGTATTAGTAGAGGTCTCTTATTCGGAAACCTGTTAACTAGAATGTTATGAAATACAGAAAGAAAAAAAGTAAATTGCTTCAGCATTTTCCGTAATTTTGTCCTACACAATACATGATCACCAAGTATTTCTTCCTATAGATACTATGAGGAGCACTGCTAAACAATTTAACGAGGAGGGAGCAGTTTTATAAGAATTAAGACATGGCGTTTCAAATTGCGGAAAACCCGTTTATCTGGAAATCCTTAACTACCAGGCATTCCAGAAAATAAATCTGTAATATAGCTGTGATCCATTTCATGTGGATCCAAGAATCTCGATTCTTTAACATGTGTAACATACAATATGTGTGTATATGCGATTCAATCTACCTTTACAAAATGCAGCATAGTTACATGTTGACTATTCTATTGTATGTAGGTGAGAGTTTGCTCTTTAAATCAATTCTCTCAAACAAAGGACTTTCCACTAAACAATTAGATACAAATATAACAAGTTGAATGCAAGAACTTTGTTTTATACACAGTTGTGTTTCAGTCATATTTTGATGGGAAAACACAATAGTTTTTCTCCCAGTTATAACAGAACCCCGAGTACTGGATAGTGCTGCTCCTGATGCCATATTAAACCCAGTTACTATAAATGAACATAGTAATACCTTCTAGCTCAAGAACTTCCAACTTTCCTAATGCCTGAAAAAAATAAAAAATGCAAAACATTACAAATGGGTACTTAAAGCTGCGGTATCGCAGATCACGTGGATCAATAGTAATGCTTGATAACGATCCTATTAAAATTGATAGAATTATGGCACATGGTGAAAAAGTTATCTTTTGGCCATGTTCACAGGCTGCAGGGCAGCTGGGAGCGATCTGGTCATTTGACCAGACAGCTGAACGGCAAGCTCTTATCTGGCTCCAACTAAGTGATGATCCTACTGAATAATGATCCTGTCACTCAAATCTTAGGGGTGTGGCCACTTTTAGTCTTTGTTGAATACATGTCCACTCTTACATTATATAAAGAAATTTCGTACAGGTACATATTATAAACCAGAGTTTCTAGAATGTTTTCGGTTGGGACCCAAAATCAATTTCCTGACCTGGTTCAGATTTTAATTAGTAATATAAATTTTTACTTTCCTGATGTATACAAATTAAGTATATTTGTAAAAGTATAATTAATAGGACATTGTAAGAATAATAATACAGTATTAAAATATTATTGGTAATTAATTCATTATACACAATAGGATTATACTGATTCACTATAAATGGCTTGTTGACCAGTGTTTTGCGTCCCAAAACCACAGGTGAATGACCACTGCTGTAGACCAGACATAGGCTACATTTTATATTTATTTCACTTTGTAACACCCAATGCATGCAAAATACCACAAGTCAAGAGTAACCGGTGGTACCAAGAAAACAATGAATTTTAGCAGTAAGCCAGTTACACTAAAACTATATTTTATCCTTAACTACTGTATAATCTGATTGCAATCTGCAGAAATCAATATGCAATCAGACTGAGGAGGTCCATAGGGTAACATATATTCCTCTTGGTGTTGGTAATGCTGAGCTCAATACCATGTGCATGGTTTACCCCAGATATAGTTATACACTTGGAAGTGTAGATGAAGTTAATTTATGGGCAAACACAATGCAACAAAATGGGAAAAAAGTATTGGAAGAGATAAAGATGGACGGTGTGTAGTCCTAAATAAGACATCAGACATTCCCCTCGTTGTAAAGTGCAGACACGTCACTGACAACCAGTATCATTCCTCACCTTACTCACAGTTACTCTGGAAGTTGCTCCACATACTTCAATCCTAATAAAAGACAATAAACAATATTTGAATGTTGTTTCATTTCAGGTTGACCCAAACATAAAATACATATTAAACCTAGTTTATATGAGAGATACGTACCGTTTCACCTTTCCTTCAATGTCATTCAAAAGTTTCTTATTACACTCAGCCATAATTTTATGAAACTTGGCCCACATCAGGCTGGCACATTAATCCATGGAAGTATGGCTTGTATTGTATGTGTGTGTGTGTGGGGACACATGGCTGGTATTTTATATGTATGGGCACAGGCTGGTACAATCATTTATGTGGACATGGCTTGTACTGAATGTGTCTGGGTGGCATATTGCTGGTATTGTATGTGTTTGCGTCACACATGTCCGGTAATGCATGTGTTTGGGTGACACATGGCTGGTATGGTATTCAATCTACAAAAATAAGGTTCCAAATAGTACAAACTGAGAGACAAGGTAAGTATGTTAGCTTCTTTATAACATAAAAAAGAGTTAAGTGTAATTCAAACTAAGGCAGTTCACAGCTCCTCACTACCAGCACTATGTAGGATGTCCCACTGTTTCAATGCCATCTCACTGTGTTCCCACCACCTCAGTGCTCCCCCCCCCCCCCCCCTTACCGAGCATTTGGTCATGATAATCCTCATCTGAATGACAGGTGAGTGGCACCTTATAACTAAAAAAGTACTCAAAATTGTTGGCTCAGCATATTTGGCCCTGAATTATGAAGTGATTGTTCCATGCCTGGTTAATTAAGATTCCATGCCAGATTAATCTTATGACTTGCTTATTACACAGCCAATGTCACATGTGAGAAAAACACATAGAAAGTCAGTTTTTTTTATATCCCTTTTGATGCAAGTACACACACATACATACATACACACACACACACACACACACACACACACACACACACACACACACACACACACACACAACAATTGTGACTAATTTCCTCAATCCACATTGACATTAGTGGACGGTGCAGCGGACAAAGGCGTATTTCTACGTTTCAAAGCAGTAGAACTTAAAAAAAACAGTGTAATACAATTGCCTGAATGGCTGCTGTTGTTGTTTCTCATCAGAGCCAGTAGCACTGTGCGGGGTGCTCGCCCTCCCCAGCCTTACCTGCTCATCCTGACACGTACGATGTAATCCTCATAGATGAACGCGTACAATACAGGTATTTAATGACCGAGATGAAATCAGTCTTTTTCAAATCACCGAGTTCTCTGGAGAAGAACAGGTTTATTCTCCATCACGACATAAGATATCGAGGGTTAAATCTTCCGTACAGCCGTACAGCCAGGGTGGGTTACCATGGTAACGGACGCACGGACGTTGCCGAGAAAACATCTCGTGTAGAAACAGAGACCCGGGACAGGGTTCCGTGGTCACAGATCAAGATGCTGCAGAGTGCAAGTAAATCTTTGATTTGGGCAACAGTGAATATACTTCTGATCAGTGCACCAGGTTCAACATTAAACAACTGTATTATTAAGTGACAACCGGGTAATTAGGCAGGTGTCATCTAAGCATGCTTGGCAAATTGACTTCACAGTATACTGCTGCTTCTGCTTTCCAAAGTTAAATAACCTGTACTGGATTAAGTTATTGATGTTAAAAATGCCATTAAGGTTGAATTCAGATGAGCATTTATGAAAGCTGCGTTTCTCCACTTAGAAAAGAAAGCTCCCAATGTTCTGTTCAAATGCCACCATCATGCAATACAATCTGGAGTTTTGGTCGATACCGAGGCGCAACTACGCGAATCATTTTGCACTTTGATAAATGAGGCTCAATGTTGTTCCAAGTATGGAGTAGGTGCACGTATAGGTGGGCCTAGTTTTGCGGAGCAGTGTAAATACTTGATTTTTTTGTAGTACATTATTATTTATTTCAAAATTATTGGAATTATATAAAGGGATAGAAAAGGAGTATTTTTAAGGGCATTTCTTGCTGTGTAGAAGCGTGCATAGCCATTTCCCAAAAGGAATTTTTCACCAGCTCATAACTGGTGGAGATAATCTTATACTTTTAATGGGGCACATACATTTGCATCTTCCAGTTGCTTTTCAGCAGAGAAGTGCATTTGTGGACGCACTTTGCACATCACGGCATGCTGGGACCTGTACTGCTCTGCAAACAAAATGGTTTTCTACATTTATTTAATTAATATTACCCCACATCCACCACCCCAGAGGTGTGGAAAGCGCCCTAGTGCTATCAACACAGGGCTGGGTAAACCTAGGGGAGCAAGGGGGGAGCTCTATCTCCCTAGAGAATCCATCCCTGTGCTGACCGGCCTAGGGCTGGTTTTTTACATTATGGCAGGGGGTTCCCCCGCAGTGTGTTTTCCTGCTATAGTGCAAAGCCTAGTGCTGGCAATAGTAAATTCGGGGAGGACACAGCGGTTTTTGTCCCCCTGATTTTGCTAGCACCAGCCTAGGTTGGCAGCACTAGCTGTTTGGGAGTGGGGAAGGGCTGTTATTTTTTCTTATTTTTTTATACAGCAAGGTCCGTGCTAATGGTCATTATCACCAGTATGGATCTTCGATTGGGAGAAATACCCACAACAGATACATCTCCTAAATTGTCTGTGGCTACTTGCTCATCGCATAGATGCGGATTGAAAAGTTTCTCATATGTATTAAAAAATCAACACAGGAACAGCCGTTCCAATAAACGGCTGCTCCTGTGAAGATTAACACTTACCTGTCACTGAAGTCTTCTCTTCTCCTCCCTCTGCGGTGTCGCTCGGCCCTCTTTCAATCCCTGTGTGCGCCGACCGGTAAACTTGGGCATGCGCACAGAGATCCCCGAATGAATGAACCTGAGGCATGTAGTGGAGGGATCACATGATCCCTCCACACATGTGCTGTGCAGCTCTGCTTTCCGGAGCAGAGCTGTTTTCAGTGAAACTTTTCAATCATGGCCATGTACGCCAGCTTCAGATGGCGTACAGCTTCAGATGACGTACATTCCCATGATTGAAAACTAAGTATCAGTCATTGATACTTAGCGTTACTGAACACTTTCCATACACTGTTATGGGGAGTGCTCAGTAAACCGATGAGAGAAGCAAAGCAGCAGATATCTGAGATATCTGCTGCAATAATACATAGTAATTTAGTGGTAAATCCCTGAAAACAACAGTTTTCGGGGATTTATCTCTAAATTAGAGGGGAGAGATCTTTGACAAATAGGCCCCTAAGTCACGTACACACAGATGCACTGAGAGGGGGTGGGGCGGGTAGGACCCAACAGTGGCACATTATGGTGGGGGCAGATGGGGCCCAAGCTGGGCCACATTAAAGGCTGGGCAAATGTGTTGGGCCAATAGCTTCCTATGGGTACATGTTGTCACACCCCTTCTACACTGTGTGTGCAACATCTACTTAGCAGGCTGGTAGCCGAGTAGCCCAAAGATGTAAGTACCAGGGCCAAGATTGCTCTCGGTGGCCATTTGTATACACTCCATACCACGCCCCTTTCCCACAAGGCCAAGCTTTCAGAACAAGTTTTGTAATTTAGGCCATTCAAGACTGAGTCTAGATAAATGGCACCGTTGTGGTCTATATTTGTGTCAGTACTTGGACTGTCTTTTTATAGGTGGAAAAGTCAGTATACTGACATTCTTGGATACCATCACACTAGCTTCAGTTAATTCAGACCAGTAGTATTGCAATATTACCGGTTATCACTAACTTCCATAGACAGCCTAGGGTTTAAAGATTTCTCCCTGGACCTTATTTTTGACACATCTCATAATAAATAGGGACTAGGAAGTGATGGAATACCCCCACTGACAAAACTTCCTGCGTACTAGAAGGCAGAGAAACGCGTAAGGGTTGAAAACAATTGGAAGCTGAGAGGTTGATTAACAAGCACACATTAAGAGACAGAGAACCTCAGAAAAGCCCGTAAAGATCAATAAACAACAAAATGAGCGACTTTGTCAGGAAGCGGTAAGAACAGTGCTCATCCAGACCCAAAGCTTTTCCTATTTTAAAAATGCTTGAGGTTGCTGAATTTAGAGCTTGAAAAGTAATGTGCATCAGGCAAGTTCCACAGCAACTGGCTAATACGCTGGAAGAAGGACATATCCGGAAAAGTCATTGAAAATCTTGTATCAAAAAGGAGACAGCAAGCACTGCTGAAATCTATACCTGTGAGTTTTTATAAAAGACATTTCTTGAGTGTGGAGAATATACCTTTGGTTTGCATACTACGCATCTGGCGATTTTGAGCGTATCAAGCGCATGTCCAGAAGAGGCAGATACAGCTGTGCGGCAGCGCACTTACTATAGTGTCTGTATTCGGGGAGTGTCCTGGGCGGGGAAGGGGCATTTTGCTGTAATTAATTTACAGTAGGGGCATGTTAAGCTCAAGCACACGCAGCCACGGCCGTATCCAGCTCTACGGCCATCAGAGTAATTTGTTTTTCCGCCGGCTTTATACTGTGTTAAAAGAAAGATTTTTTTTTTTAAAAAAAACAAAAACCGCGGGGTCCCCCCATCTAACGATAACGATATTTACCCATATGCTGTCAGCCTAGTGCTGGTAGTCGCAAAATCGGGGAAAAAGCATGGGTTCCCCCCGATTTTACGAAAGCTAGCACTAGGCAAGCCAGCCGGGGCTGGTGGCACTGTAGCAGTGGAACCCACAGCGTGGGGTCCCCCTGCCATAATGACACACAGCCACTGGCTGGTCAGCATGGGACTGTATTCGCTAGGCAGTGTGCTCCGCAGAAAAAATGTGCGAGCCCCCTCCCCCAGGGGTACCCAACCACACGCTTTATAAACTAAGGGGTTTCCCATGCTGTCATTGGAAACCCCCTAGCTTATAAATAATCTTGCGTCTTTCAATTTTTCATTCTCCATTGCGTTTCGTTGTTCTGTTTATGGGTTTGTTATTTTGCCATAAGAAAAAAGAAAAGAAGAGTAATGGACAACTACAGGACCTTGGATGTTTTTTTTGGGGATACCTACAGGACCTGGGAATTTTATGGTCAAGCCTTAAGGATTACTAGTTTACAAGACTGGATCCATTACAGATGAAGACAACAGATGGTAAGTATATTTGGGGATTTATTATTTTTAATAAAATTATGTGGTTTAAACGAGATGTTTGATTTATTTACATTTTACTTTGTGGTACTACATGGCTCAGTGGGTCCTGGGTGTCAGAACATGCTGGCACTTGTGGTTCTCTAAGTGCCAGCATGCCCTGGCTGCCATGGGTATGCTGGTGATTGTAGTTCTACAAGCACAAGCATGCCCAGACTGTTAATGGCAGCCGGGGCTGGCTGGGACTTGAAGTTCCACAAACTAAAATAGCGTTTTAAATATTATTTTTTTACACTTTATTACCCCACACTCACAAAGAAAGACAGGGATAATTCAAAGATTGACAGCTCTTTTAGCTTTCATAGCATTTTCGAACAATATTTTTGGGGCACATAAAAATGTCTGTAGTCATGCCAATTTGAACTCTTGCTTATATTCCGGCAGTGCAGACATTGTGGTATCTTGTAAATTATTATTAATAATGATGTACATGGCAATGTTATATCATTTTATTCAGCAAGGGTTCCCATTATGCACAGATCTATCTGAATACCAGTATCTTTACTACAGTATATTTAAAATTCAAGGAAAGGTGAGTTTGTCTCTGAAAAGAAAATCATAACAGGCACTCATCCTTTCATAATAGTTGGTATTGTTGTATATTAAAATTAAATTAGAGTTGAAAAACTCAATCTATTTTGCACTGCCTTGGGTCATTTCACTTAATGGTTTTATTTAAACTTACGGCAAGATCTGACTGAGAGCAATTTTTAAAGCAGTAACCTAAAAGAAGGAAGTGTAGTTACTAATTACATTATATACGGCGTGCACTTAAAGCACTCCCTACGCTTTCTCCTTGGACTATTTCATTTTACTGCAATCTGTGGATAGATTTTCTTTGAGAACATTGTTACCATAATCTCAGCTACAATGCATTAGAAACTAGCAAGGAGGTTATTTATAATACTTGTGTCATATCACATGTAATTAACCTAACAAGATATCATATCTGAGACAGGAGGTTACATTTAAGACAGTTTTAAAGGTTTAATTTAACAAAAATAACACATTTAAAAAGAAATCTAATTGGGAGCATCATCATCAACATTTATTTATATAGCGCAAGCAAATTCCGTAGCGCTTTACAATTGGGAACAAACATTAATAAAACAATACTGGGTAATACAGACAGAGAGGTAAGAGAACCCTGCTCGCAAGCTTACAATCTATAGGACAATGGGAGTTTGAAACACAAGGGCATGTGCTACATCATATTGCACAATGGACCAGCTAGAATGCAAAGGTAAAAGTATTGAGTGGGCTGTGTGTGTAGCAATGTTGGTCAGAGGGTTGTTGTCTTGTGTTAGCTGTGTAGAGGGTGGTAATAGGGTAACCTAGGGAGATTAAGATGATGGTTGAGGAATATCATAAGCTTGTCTGAAGAGGTGGGTTTTCATAGAACGCTTGAAGGATTGAAGACTAGAGGAAAGTTTTACTGTGCGAGGGAGGGAATTCCACAAAGTGGGTGCAGCCTGAAAAAAGTCCTATAACCGAGAATGGGAGGATGTGATGAGAGGGAAAGCGAGACGCAGATCTTGTGCAGAACAGAGGTGTCGAGTTGGGAGATATTTTGAGCATGTTGTAAGTACATAGCAAAAATAATTTTCTACTCCGTTTCTCAAAAATTGGGTTCTTAACTTGGCTCTAAGTCGTGGGTAACATATGCGCCAATTTAGTCGTATTTTCTGCTTTATAAAAAAGCAGAGAGTTAATCAGAGTGTCTGGCATCCATACAGGGAGGTCACACAACACATCCAATCAGAGGAGGAGGATGTGCATTTTGCTTCATGTGCTCTTCCTTCTTCCTTTGCGGGCTCTGGACTGAAGGTAAGTTTTTGGACTAAAGGTCACTGGAGGACAATTGAGTGTCTTGTGAGGAGGTATTAGGTATGGTATGTGGGTGTCATGTGGGGAGGTCTGGGTGGTATATGGGGTGGCACGATAGGCATGTGGGAAGCCCTGATGGGCACATGTGGAGGTCTGGGTGCCATGTGGTGAGGTCTACGTAGCATTTAGTGAGGTCTATGTGGCATGTGAGGAGTTTAAAGTGGCATGTCTCATGCCCTTGAGTTGCCTGTAATCACATAGGGATAGTGTGAAGAAGGAATGGCTTTCAATATGTCTGACTGGTTGTGATGGGAACAAACAAAAAAACTTTTTCTGGTTGTATAAATACTTAGCTAGAAGTAGATTAGACAGAATAAAGCAAGGTAATAAACTCCAGTCAAATGGAGGTGGAAAATGGTTATAATCTCACACATCACTTTTCACATCACCTTACTAAACTCATCTCAGTTGTCTTTGGGCCAGTTCGAAAACTCTGATGCTGACATCGGGACATTGCTTATACTCCACGTGTCAGAACAAGGAACATCAGGTTGGGTCCACAATTAATTGGGAACATCTGCTCCCTACGTTTGCTTCATACAACTCAAGCATAGTTACATTGTAGTATTAAGCAGCTCTTCACCTCTACCACAACCATTATCTAACCAGCAAAGAACATTTACTGGGGGCACCAACCTTACATAACCAGGTAGGACCTGGCTGACAATCAGCCCTCCCTCCGGGTGAGAACCCCAAGCTGTTGTATTGTGAGAGGATTATTATTAGATTGATCAGAGGGTTTGGGAAGGAGATTGTGGATACGAGACAAAATGATTTCTGTTACTTACAAACCTGCGCAAATGCTGCTTCTCCCTCCTCTGTGATGTCACTATTCTGTATTTTAGTACATTTCCTGCTTGTTCAGGTGTGAAATTAATGCTAAGAATAGAACAAATAACTGTCTAATTACTATCATCAACTGAACAGTCTTTCCTGTAAGGCTGTTATTAGGACACCTGTCTGCAGTGTTAATTTGCTCTAACTTGATTTTGCAGACTAATTTCTCTTTAAAAGAAAACTATAACTGAAATGCTAACCGCTATTGAGGGCTTTTAGACCAATTGCAGAAACCTGGGTTTAAATAATTGATAATAAGTGTGTTTTTTAACATCAATTCATTAATACAGGCCAGCTTACAGTAATTGAAAAATGTGTAAATCTGGTGCAATGGAAACGGAGAAATATATAATCTGTAAAATAGGTGCCTCTGGTGACCCTGGATGGAAAGCTGCACCTACCAGTTAGTAAAGATGTTCCTCATGGGGCCCTTCTATGCCATGTATTTGTCTGGGATATCCTGGAGAACAGTGGTGTAAATAAAAATTACTGCTGGCTCCGTGCTCAAACTCAAAATGATACCCACCCTCCAGATTCTTCCATCTCAAAAGAATAGTCAACCCCTTTAGCTGGCCACACAGTGCGATTCTGCCCAAGACACCATCAATTTTGGCAACACACGCAAGTGGACAAATAGGACAAAATCAGGCCCCTTGGGCGGACCAGGCAGACCGATCTCTCACTGTGGCCAGTTAGTGCAGTCAAACAATGGCAGAGCAGACAGCTCCGTAGGGGCCGTCTGCGGGTTCTATAAACTGCTTTTACCAACATGCCCTATAATGATCTGATCAATTTCACTTAGATTGTTATTGGACATGGATTTTTTTTTTCTGACAACATGGGGCATATTCAATTGTCTGCGGAAATGCCAAAAATCTTGCACTCCGCGCACTATTACGGTAATATGCGGAAAATTTTTTATTACGGTAGTTTTCTCGCTGGATTTCAGCTCACATCTCCCTGAGCCGCGAGATGAAATCCAGCTAACTAGTATCGTAATAACGGTAGTAGTTTTAACGCCGTGGAAACCCGCGGCAATTGAATATGCCCCCATATGTTTTGGGACCATACTTACAAAAAGCCATATAGCATTTGGATCCAAACTTGGGACTGTCCATTAAAATTAGGACCGTTGTAAGGCTAACCACTGAGCCACCGTGCTGCCCCAAAGTTGTTTAACTTGCAAAAAAATACCAAACGTTCACTCCATAGCTAGGTTTAGACGCATAGGGATGAGGATATATAGCCACATCAGGCAGCATAAAGACTAGGTACACTGATGGTTGCAACACATATTTAAATAATTTATATCTCACTAAATATAGCGAACCTGTATGTTTAATCTATTGCCAATACAATATAGGATGGAACTTTTTCAGGATACAAATGAATTGATAATTTATTGTGTCTTTCTAGTGTACTATGCGCAGAACTGCAATTTGTTTGCATTATGGTTAGATTTATACTTTTGTCCAATGACATATATACCATCTGCACCAAACAAATACAGACTTTCAAGCTGAACTCATTAAAAAGTAGATTTTTATCTGGCATCATTTGTCTTTGAAGAAATAGCAAAGCATCACAATGTTCCAATCAGTCTCTGATTTACAAAGCAATCTTTAAAATTGAGTTAGTTAGCTTCCTTATCCAAAAATCTAACTATGCTACATCTGAGGTATCTGTAATCCATGTGGGCAAAAGATATCAAATGAAGCCTTAATGAATTCCGCTAAACATGCAACTTTTATGGCATTTCAAATCAGTGAAGCAGTCAACTGTTTCATCGCCAGGAATGGACAGTGCTGTATTTAGTTCACCTCATTTAGGAAGTAGCACACTAAGGCCCCTTATCTAGCGTTAAAAGTAAGTCCAGATAGAAGGTGCAATTTTGCACCTTGGCAACATCATCATCATCATCACCATTTATTTATATAGCGCCACTGATTTCGCAGCGCTGTACAGAGAACTCAATCACATCAGGGCCCTCTTAAAAACATCTTGGGCCCCCGGGCACAGCAGTGCACCGGGGCCCCTATATATACAAAAAAGAAAAAAATTATTATATATATGGGCCCTGCAGCCCAGGGGGGCCCGTCGGAGGCAGCGAAAAAAAAAAAAACCTGAAAAAAAAAGAAGAAAATACTTACCTTGCGGTCAGCTGGTGATCCGGCTCCCTCCATGGTCTCCTCCTCCATCGTGCTCCGCAATGGATGTCTGGCGGGTGTGATGACGTCACGCCCGACATGCACTGCGAGCGCGACACCCCGGACACCTGCCCATTGTGCCCAATGGGAATGACGGCCGTGAATCACATCAGTCCTTGCCCCATTGGAGCTTACAGTCTAAATTCCCTAACACACACACACACACACAGAGACAAACAGAGAGAGAGAGAGAGACTAGGGTCAATTTTGATAGCAGCCAATAAACTTACTAGTATGTTTTTGGAGTGTGGAGGGAAACCGGAGCACCCGGAGGAAACCCACGCAAACACAGGGAGAACATACAAACTCCTCACAGATAAGGCCATGGTCGGGAATTGAACTCAAGACCCCAGTGCTGTGAGGCAGAGGTGCTAATCACTTAGCCACCGTGCTGCCCCACAGCATGGTGGCCATGTTGCGCTGCAGAGTGGGGCTAATTTAAAATGTGTAGATAAAAAGTTGCCCAGTATTTGTGTGCTAGATCCAAAATCTTCCATTCATGCCCCCAAAAAATGCATTTGCACAACTTGTATCACAGAATGGGTGTGCTGGTGTAAATTTGCAACCTTTAGCTGGATTTGCCCTTAACTCTAACTCTAAATGATGATTATATCATAATTTCCAATATTTTCTAATATACCTTAGATGCTTGCCCCCTCTAGGCTGCTATTGCTGTACTGCCTGCCCCCGCCAGGACCGAGCGTTGTGACCAAAACCTATAGCATATTCTATACATCAGGCATATAAATGTTTTCTTCAAGTAATTAAAAGATCCTTAATTTTATGCTGACAAAAATATTATAATATGCTTCTACAATTCTTTAACTTGCACCCAGGCTAATGTAGGTATATTATTGAATAGATTATTTGCACAAACAAAATAGAGGAAGAAAACTTAAATAATAATAAAAATAAACATCTCTGGATTAAAAGGAGTATCCACAATGGTCTTTTCTATAGTCAACAACTGCAATGCCCATTTAGTTTTATTTTTTTATGATTCTTTATTTTATTAGGTCAGCAGATGGAGAATCACATCAGAACAGACCGTCACTTTACAGTCAGTACAAGTAAGATTTGTAAAAACATAACATTAAACATTCCTGAGTTTGACTTGTTTTATTCGTGAGGGAGTCTAGAAAAAGCAAAGGGAGGGATGGGAGTGGGAAAGAGGTAGGTTAGAGAGGAGGGTGGAGTAGTTACAGGCATTTTGTGTTTTAATAAGAAGGTCAGTGATTCTGGTTTTGAATTGGAATAATAGCATAGCTTCCAACATTCAGAATCCCCAAAGTGGGACAAAATAAGTCCCGCCCCTACCAGTCGAAACTCCAGGCAGTTATGCCCCAAACGCCACCCACAAATGACCATATTTGTTCAAAGCCCACCCACATTCCCATTAAGTCCCACCCCTTTTGCAGGCTGCAAATCGGGACAGCCCACCAAAAAGAAGAGGGAGGTTTAATTAGGACCAAAGGAGAATAAACGCCAATTGTGTGCCAGCCCTGCACTAACTAAGTGAGGGGAGGGTTAGGGGAGGATAAAGGGAAACGAGTTAGGTAGTTGTATTGTATGTTAAAATGTGTTTTATTCACAGACGAGGCACAGCAAGGATGAAAGCGGCTATGGGGGGCGTTAGTGGCAGGCATGAGGATACCCCCCTTTGAAAGTGCAGCTGAAATTCTCGATACCACCCTTAGGGGGGGTCTTGTAAGAAGCCAGGATAAAGGGGAGTAGGATTCTCAGGCCTGGAGGTGCCAGGGGGCATTGAGGTCCCCCAGTTATGGCAGAAGTTGATGGATGCACTGCTGTTTTCTTTGCCACCTTTCAAAAGATTGATTGTAAAATAAAGCTGTGACCTCTTTCTCACCAAACAAATCCCATGTCTTTATTTCAATGAAAAGGGGGTGGGTAGCAAGAAAGGGGGCATCAGCAGGGCTGGATTAACCATAGGGCTAACTGGGCTACAGCCCAGGGGCCTCGGGCATCCAGGGGGCCCTTGAAAGTGCTCAGCAGCAGTATTGATCGGTCGGGGGCGGGGGCGCTCCCAACCCGAACAGTGCTGCTGAGCACTTTCACTGCAGTACTTCCCCGGCGCGCTGTAGTCTCCTTACTGAGGAGATCTCGTGAGTCTCGCTCTCACGAGATCTCCTCAGTAAAGAGTGTACAGCACGCCGGGGAAGGAGGAGAAGGAGGTAAGTGCCGGGGGGGTGCGGCTCGGATCACGGGGGGGGGGGGGCCTCACGGGGGAATGGAGGCCCCCTTAGACCAGGGGCCTCCATTCCCTTAATCCGGCCCTGGGCATCAGTCATTGTTGGGAGGTATGTGATAGTCACAGGTTTCTAAGTGTTGGGTGAAAGGGGGTTGTTTCAAGGTTTACAGTAGAAAACACCCATTAATTTGCAATGAAAAAGATCAGGATAATGTCTGGACAATGCACCACTGTGATTCTTGTAAATCCTCTATGTTATAAAAGAATTTAAAAAGCAGATGTCTGCCATTTTATTATGTAAAGTATTTGCAATTGTAACCAATTATAACAACTCCCCTTGAGAAGTATATGTAATGGGCGTCTGTGGGTATGTACAATCAGCCTTCAGCCAGCAGCTGTAGTCTCTGGGTGTACACAATACTCAGAGTCTGAGGACCAGTAAGATTGAGCTGCGGTGTAACATCTGCTGACGGGAGCTCGCACCTGATGTCAAACACTATTTATTGTACACACAGAACTGTATTCTAAGCAAGAGGCTGATCACAACTCAACTCTACCGCACCATGGGCTGAGACCAAGCATAGTGTGTCCCCAGCCTCAGGCTGTGCACCCACTGTTGTTAAAATGCACGCATTTAATAGTGGTTAAACTGTACTAACAATTATCTAACTGTTTAAAATAAAATTAAAACAAAACAAATAGATACTTGCGGAAGAGCACAATACCTTAATGTCTTTTCTGTTAAAAATAGTTTTTGTGACAAACCCTTATTCTAACTCCCCTCATTATCCAACTTTACCAGGTGATTTCCGGGGAGTCTAATAGCTGCTATGGCTTGGGGAGTACTTACCTTTAAAAGCTGTTTACAAGTAAAACCCAACCCAGTTTAAAAGCATAGCAATGATAATGTTACATTTCAGATAGAATTCATGTTTATATTTAGTGCAGGCAGGGGCGGATCTAGAAAATGGTTGTACACCGGGCGATTTAGGCCCCGCCCCCTTTCTGACTTCTGAGGCTGCACGCTATGTGCAGGTCCGCTCCGCAGTGACAATGTGCTGCACACTGTCACTGCCGAGCGGATCTGCAGCTGTCGGCAGTAAGCCCCCGCTAGGGGGAGGGGGGGGCGATTGCCCCGATCGCCCCCCCTGGATCCGCCACTGAGTGCAGGACTAGCTAGAAGGGGAAGACTTTGGCGTCAGTTGGTCAGCTAAACGTGTATTCCAATATGTCAAACTAACATTCCCTGTTTTTAATACAGTCCACATCTTGAAGTAGTTAGAATAGCATTAATAATGTCTTTGGTGAGTGCGGAGGATTAATGTCTTCCTAAACACACTTCAGAAGATAAATGTTGACGATTTTCCAAGACTGGACAGGGCCTCCCAGTTAGTCACTGCCTCTCCACGTAATGGCGGTGATGGGAGCGATCTACACATTTGCGTGCAGCTGCATCAGATTAATACGTTTTTAGGGTGCCCCGCCCCTTTTTCTGCTTATAGCAGTAGTGGGCTGTTCATGTACCCATTGGCTGACAGTCAGACAGTCAATGCTGCTCGGCTACGCGCTGATTGGGTCGGACAGGATTCTCTGTCTGCCTGTCAGCGGATGGGAACACGAATAGAGTGAGCTGCCGCTGGATGCCTACTGCTAGGGGAGGGCGATTGCCCCAATCCCTTCCCCCAAGCATCTGCCATTGCCAGTCAGTGTGTACAATATGAATTCCCTTTATGATGAAGGGATTTTTCAATCGCTCTGACACAGTTTGAAATAAACTGTGCTCAAGGAAACTCGCCATAAAGCAATTGCAAATAAAAATGCAAATGTATATTGTCTCATAGAGTATAATGGGCTGTATTTTTACATTCCATTACATGTTTTGAAATAATATTAAAAACTCTAATAAATGGATATGAATGCCAGTGGATATGAAGCCTATTGTGGTGTGATAATCCTCTTACAATACAGTAACTGGGGGTACGGCCTAGTAGAAAGGGATACCTGTGACCACTAGTTGTTGGATATGAGGTCATACAAGTTTACCCCAAATTGGCAGCTTTGTGTTTGCATCCAGATTCAGAGAAAATGTAAAAATGATCATTTTAATACTTGTAATAATCTGATCAACTGCTGGATGCGAACACAGCTCCGTGAAGTTATTGAAAAATTTGCAACTATAGTAATTCACCCTCATCTACAGATCAACAGGAAGACCTCCCAATCTTGATGGATGTAAAAATAACATTTCCACAGAAGTAACTGCTCTTGCCAACGACCATTTTATACCATGATGTGGAATTGGGAAATGCCTTTTCATTGTTGCTAGAAAAACACCCCTCTTAATTCTTGGTTGCTGGGATTATAACTTTTAATTATTACAATTTACATGTCTTCAAATTCATCATGATCAGTCAGGGCTATTAATTTTATTCTTGTATTGACCAATTATAGGAGCCAATTATAGGAACAGTAAGCTTGTGGTGCTGGGAGATTACTTAAAGAGCATTCTTGTGAACACTATACAATTCAGAGAGCATTCTAGGGATGACTATGGAACACGGAAAGCATTCTAGTGACTTCTATACAATACAGAGAGCATTCTAGCGACATCCATACAACACATAGAGCATTCCTGTGTCTGCTATAGAGTGCAGAGCACATTCTATAGATGTCTGTGCGACACAGAGAGCAGTCTAGAGTCTGCTATACAATGCAGAGAGCATTCTATAGATGTCTGTGCATCACAGAGAGCATTCTTGTGTCTGCTATACAGTGCAGAGAGCAATCTATAGATGTCTGTGCAGCACAGAGCCTTATTGTGTCTGCTATACAGTTCAGAGAGCAATCTATAGATGTCTGTGCAACACAGAGCATTCTTGTGACCACTATACAATCTAGGGAGCATTGTAGGGATGTCTATACAATACAGTGGGCATTCTAGTGACACATATACAGCACAGAGAATTCTAGTGATCTCTACACGATACAGAGATCATCTTAAGGATTAATACAGAGAGCATATTATCACCAATATTTAATGCAGTTGGCATTCTAGTGACTGATAAACAATATAGAGACCATCTTAGTGACCAATATGCAATACAGGGAAAATTTTAGTGAATACCATATAAAATATAGTGGATACTTTTGCCGCCCTCAAATCTCTGGTGGCTAAACATTGCATACTCCTACAAATCTCTGGTTGTTTTAAAATATAGAACCCCCTAATCCCTGGTAGCTTTACAAAATGTCCCATATATATTGCGTACCCCTCCTGAAGTCCCCCGGTCTCCCGGCACAATAGTGAGGAAGCTTGGTTGTGCCGGAAGTTGTTGTACCCAGTATATGGCTATCAGTACTCTGATTGCTGGATAGCACTGGCCATTCACCAATCAGCATGTCAGGACCTCACAACTTTATGATTGGTAAATGGCTGGCAGTATTCACCCGTCACCGTACTGGGCTGGCAGTGACTGGTAAGTGGAGACAGGCCCAGGTGAAAAATGGCTCCTTGCCACCTTAGCCAGCCTGTATCTGGACATCACAAAAAGCACTTCCTAATATTCATGAGGTACTGGTTCCTAGTGAATTGATATGTTACATTGTAATGAATATTAGTTCAGCCCACCAAATGGATGACGACCCTCTTGAATGATTTACTTCAGGAATATGCTGTATAGGTACGGAATACACCAACGTATCGCCTTCTGTAAACAAAGCATAACACCAGGGCTTATCATATAAAAGTACATTCTCCAGGGTTGCACATAAGAGTATGTGACAAGTGCAACCCTGGTGCATGAATATTACATACGTCCACTTTTATCCTTCCCATTCCCAGAGTACATTGTAGTTCAGTGCAAATACTTTGCCCATTAGCTCAAATACCTAATAAATAAACTTTTTGGGGGTAGGGATCTCCTTCCAGTTTTAATTTTCAGAGCTCTAAATGAATAAATTCAGACATCTATAATTCATACTTGCCAACTTTCTGAAGTTGGCTTCCGGGAGAGGTGGGCGTGAGGGGGGCGGGGCTCCAAAATTCGCGTCATTTTGGACCCGCCCGGGTGGACTCACCCGAAATGCGGGAGTCTCCCGGACATTCCGGGAGAGTTGGCAAGTATGACATAATTGTTGTTTTTGTTTACAATGAAATACAAAATTATGTTAATTTTGACAATTGTACCAATCATTATAAAAAATGCTCTGGATGAGATTTCTTAAAACTAGAGCAGAAGAAATTGTGCAAAAAAAGGTGCTGTAAGATACTGCAACAAAACATATTTACTTTCACTTTCTTATCTGTACTAGGATTACAATAATAATAATAATGATAGATAGATGGATGGATGGATAGATAGGACGAACCTGACTGGTTGCTGTAGGATTCAGCACCTTCTTTTTCTCAGTTACCTAAGCAGCAGTATACATAACTGTTTTCCATTATATCACCACCTCCTGCTGCATCTACCTGTTTTATAATAATCATGAATTAATATGTGAAGGTGGCCATGCATTCTGATTGTGAAAGCCAACAAGGTCCTAATTGGTGGAAATTCACAGCATGTATGGGCCTTAAACAGCCACTGATTTTTGTCAACGTCTCATTACGATCTTTTAGATGTTGATTGGTACAGCTGTAAAGTCTGGTCCATGATCGCATCTGGCCGTCTGTCCATCATCCACCCTTGCTCAGTGTTCCTTTATCCTTTAGGTACATGTGCGTAAAGCGTCAAGAAATTTGCTGGTGCTATATAAATAATTGTTGATGATGGTGTCTGTGTTCAAATCATATATGGATTCAGCTGCTCTGCATTTGTGTCGGTGGCCGGAACTGTGCATGTACGGGCACCCTATTAATTGATTTAGGTTAAATGGCAAGTACTGTTTCTATCTAATTTTTCTAACCATTCTGGTGAACTCACAGAGATTTAGGATTACTATCATCATCAGCAGCAGCTATTTATATAGCACCACCAATTCCACAGCGCTGTACAGAGGGCTCACTCGCATCAGTACCTGCCCCACTGGAGCTTACAGTCTAAATTCCCTAATATACACAGACACCCAGACTGAGAGAGACTAAGGTAAATTTTTTAATAGCAGCCAATTAACCTACCAGTATGTTTTGGAGTGTGGGAGGAAACCAGAGCACCCGGAGGAAATCCACGAAAACACAGGGAGAGCATTGAAACTCCCCACAGATAAGCCCATGGTCGGGAATCAAACTCGTGACCCCAGTGCTGTGAGGCAGAAGTGCTAACCACTAAGCCACTGTGCTGCCCGTCACTATGTTGCAATTGTAACATTGCAGCAACAAATTCACATTATTATTTCCTATTAATAAGCTTTTACTGACCATCTGCCAAGCATGTTAATTAGCAGGTGGTTACTACTACAGTCCAAAGGAAAATTGCTCTAACTCTGTTAAAGTTGCACAATCACTCTACAAGACTTCTTTAGTGTGAATATGTCTAGTATTGTTGAAGCTACACAGTTCATAGGGTGATATTAGCTGTACTTATGGATGCCATTGAGTCATACAGTGGGGGCTGTTCTGTCAAACTGAAGACATGAGAACTATAAGAATTTACACCCCAAACCAGAATAGGCAAGCTGCAAATACTGTAACTTACTTCAAAGGCATGGGATATTGATCTATATCATGCACAAACATAAGAAAGAAATATAATATATATATATATATATATATATATATATATATATATATATATATATATATATATATATATTAATTAAGTTTAAGAGTAGTTCATTTGTTTTTTTGTCTGCTAAACCTCTGTCTTTTAATATAATTCAGTGAATAATTAATAATTGGATAAAAACATGTCTAGAATTCTGGGTTAGCCTCTAATGAACATTGATACATAATTAATGAACCAGCAATTAATACCTTTGCATCATTAACTATCATTCTTGTTGAATACACAACTGGTTAAAACTCTAGAGATGTTATTGTACAAGAGCCCCTGATTTAAAGGAACATAAACCTACCCATTGTCAATATGTACTATATAATATTGTATAGATTTAAAGGCAAACTTGTGACTATTGCACCTCCTGTCATATTGAGAGCAATAAATATCTAAAACCTGGAGTTTAATATGAAAAAAGGCATATTTTACAATATACATAGAAGTGAGAATTTGGTGTAATATAAACATGATTGGAACATACACTTTTTTTTCCGTGGGGCTTGTGGGATGGAGCAATTTGTATTCCTTTCACAAATAAACATATTTATTTATTTTATTACATTATAATGGACAAAGGACCACTGACACATTATCCAGTAAATATAATTGCTTCAATTTACTGAATCTAAAATCCTTCTGCCTCGCTTTTTCCTAATTAAAGGCCTCCCTCCACCCTGAAAGCAACAGGGTAATGTCATAATTTACAGTGTAATCCTAGAATAGGCCACAATGATATTTTAGATGTAGCATGCGATCATTTACATAGTAACGTTTGTCCTGTCACATTGCATTTGTCTCCGACTTCGTGCCGGAACATGTGATAGCTAATTGTACCCACTAGTTCTTAATACTGTTAGGCCATCAGCAGCCACCGGGAGCAACACTTGTTTAATCCTAGTATTTCGGAGTCAGTTTAGCAACTTTTTTACATTCACATTTCGTCAGTGTCATTTGATATTTAACATTTATAACATGAAGCTTTTGCAAAATAATCAATAATGAGAAACGTATTGCATCCAGACTTGTGTTAAGGACTGTTGCTGTTTAGGGAACTAGTTGCAATGTTCTGTTCCTGACTTTTGTCTATGAAATGATCAAAGTATGAAATATTATGCATCTGAAAAGGGGCAGTTGGTACAGGGCAATGTTAGGCTGATCTGTGAATGGAGAGGTTAATATACGGATGTCCTAAGAATTACTGACACCAAAAGTAAAAGTGATACTTACACGTAAGAGGAAGGGATTGCTGGACGGAATCTGTGGTACCTTATAAATAAACGATAGTGATGATCAGGTAACTTAAAATATCAACAATCTACCTGCATTACTGCCTGCAATTTTTAAATTATTGGGGGTGCTCTCTCTCATTACCCTCATATGACTGCATGGTTAGTGACAGTAAAATAAATATCAGGGGTGCTCACCCAAAGAACTGGCTCCTATGCCTGCATCCTGTTTCTGTGCACCATTAACACAACTCCCATAATCCTTTGCCAGTCACAAAGCAGCTGAAATTCAGAGTGGTTGTATTTTGCCAACAGCTGTAGATCACTGAGAACAGTTAGAATTGTACACATATGAATTGCAGAGTAACTGTGGGCATTTCAGAAATATCTCCATCCTGCAAATGAGTATTTTATTCTGGGCATGAAACCATGCTCTGATACCCCTCCATGCTACCCTGCATTGTACATGTTGTTCAGTAACAGCTGAGGTGCGTAGTGTCACCCATCTTTCTGCCATAACAAGTTTCTTTCATAAATGTAACTAGGAATCAGGAGAAACTGAAAGAAAAACCCTCAATAAATAAAAATCTGAGGATTATTTTTAGAAGACTCAAAGTCTGGAAGTTATTGCAGCACCAGAATTAGTGACACCTACACCTCTAGTTCTGTTTACTAAAAGTCTTTTTAAAATGTACAGCAAACCTTATTTAATAAAGTGTCATTGATGATAATATTATTTCACTGTTTAGTTCAAGGGTAAATAATGCTAATTCTAGCCACTTCTAAATTTGCACTTCGACCACTGATGTTGGTGATGGAAGTTAATGAATATAATGAAACATTCAATCGCAATTTCATTAACTAATTTTTTATGACAGCAAATTGATTCATATAGCTTAACCATACCAGTTTTGTTTGTGTTTGTTTTGCTTCAATAGGTTAAAGAAATCCAACTAGTCATAGGCTTCAACACTGTAAATACCCAAGAAAAAAACAAATATGTTCTTACATTCCAACAAAACAGACAAGCGCATACCATGGCTGATTGCAGACACAAATTAACATTACACATAGCTGCAAAATACTAATCTCACAATAATGATAATATTTTATATAGATGTATAGTGAATTTACGAGTCGGAGCAAAATGTTTCAAAGTTGATGATGATGTATATCCAGAAAAATACAGTATATATTATATAAAATACCCAAAAGTGGGACAATAAAGAAGAAAAGATGACACACAATCCAAAAACAACATTGGGAGCTATGATTAACTAACTAGTAAAAGAGACCGTTTCCCTACAATCGGTTAAAGAGATATGTCGCGTATAAATTCAAATTCAGACAAAGCCAATTTGGCTGTGATTCTTTGACCAAAAGAATTCATTGTTTATTTGTAAGTGAAATCGTGTTGTGTCCCATTGACAAAATCAATAATGCATGTTGGAACGGAAGGGAGAAAAATCTGATAAAGTTTAAAAAAGACATTAAATAGTCTGCTGGGAATGAGTGTAAGCTGCAGAAAAAGTCTTAATATATTTGAATTACGGCATGTTAATTTAAAACCACAACGTGAGCAGAAATATACAGATCCATGGAGTCACTGGAGAGGTCCGAGCGTAAAAAATGGAAGATTTGTTTATAGTCAGAATCTGACCACAGGGATTGTGCTTTGAAACATTTCTGTTTTAACAGTATTCCCAGAACTCTGTATTCAAGTATATTGCACTGTAGACTAATCCATCAAGCCTGCTCTAGTGGTCTCTGTGGTGCTCTTGTTTCACTGTCCTCTCGACCACTTTAGTCTTCTTGTTTTGATGCGTTTTCACGTGTTTGGCCAGGTGATCGCTTCGCATGAATCTTTTCCCACATTCCGAGCAGACAAACCGCTTTTCACCAGTGTGAGTCCTTAAGTGCCTCTGTAACTCGTCAGATCTGGTGAAACTTTTGCCGCAGAACAACCAGTTACAGATAAATGGTCTTTCTCCTGAGTGCCATCTAAGATGAGCCTTTAAGTGTGAGGTTTTTCCATATACCTTCCCACAACCCGGAATGTGGCAGATGTGTTGTTTTTTCTTTCCAGGCTCATCTGGACCACTGGAAGATTGGCAGTTAGGACATCTGCACCTCCGGCATCTCCGGGCGGTAGCCAGTGGTGATTTGGTCTGCAGAAGTGCTGCAATTTGTGTCTGGTACTGTGCAAAGTCTGAATGTCCTAGAACTAAACTTCTCTGGATAGGAAACCGGTGATGAGCGTGAGGGATTGGAGACGGGTGAGTGACTGGAGTTGCTTGCTGGATACTCCACCAAGGGATGTCTTCCGCTGGATTGGGGGAGAGTTGCCGCGGCTGCTGGCGTATCAGGTTGGAGTGACCTGGTACAAAACCATGAATTGCAGAAGCAATGGGGGCCGCAGAAGCGTATGGAACAGAAGGTACATAGGCTGCCTGGCAGTTAGAAGACTGAAAAGCTGCTATAGGTGATGACAGCATTTTTACTGGGGAAAATTCATAAGGGTAGGAGGGGTCGGCAGGGGGGGTCAGGGGTAGTTCATGAGTTACAAATGAAGACTGGAGGTGAGATGAGAGCTGATTTTTATGAGCTGTAAGTCCAAGGCTGCTGTGTGCCTGTATTCCACCTGGAGAGTGTGTAGAAATGTCATTAGTCCATGGGTGGAAAATCCTTGATGGAGATCCGATGGTTGGATCATAAGGAACCTGAATAAAGTCATGACCAACTCCTGGCTGACCGATTCGACTACAGGTAGCTGCCAGAAGAGCCAAAGGAGAATGTTTCCCCACGTCCGGTGAAGCGCTGGGTGTTCGGTCCTGTAAATAAAGATATATGAGTTTAGTATACATGGGAGAACATTGCAGTTAACTAATATATAAATACACATCGACATGCAGGTCACTTCTTAAACTGTAGAACTGTCCTAATCGTGCACAGATACAGAGATGTATAAACAATCGAAAGTTAAACAATTGAAGGTACTTTTCCCAAAAGTAACTTATCATATCTTTTTTTCAAGTCTCATATACACAACATACATGTGTAGTAAAATCCTCAAACTTTAACTATGTGAAGTGTTTTACTGTAGGTATTTTAAATAGTGCTCTTTAAAATGCAGTGAAAAACTGCGGTGAGTTTAAATTATTGCTGTATTTGGTTTGTGAGCATTATTACCATTTTTGTACAGCTGTGCCCATTATATTGAGACTTTATAAAGGATCATGATAATATCCAAAAACTACATACAGCCTATTAAAATGACATTTACAAATGCAAACTTCAAAATGACTTTTCTATCTATTAAAGCCCAAAACGAAACTTTATTTTTGTTTTATGGTTTTCCAGCAATGAAAGCTGATCTATATCAAATCAACCTTAAACTAAATGGATATTGTATTTGCTACTTTGCTCTATATAATTATATTATAAAAAGTTTTAAAACGACCTAGTTTTAAGATCAAAACTCAACTAGACATATACATAAGGACAAGTGAGTGAAGGACTATAAATTTAGTGATAGTCATATATTAATAATGTTATTTCTGTGCATTTATTAACAATACCCTAGTACTAGTTGTTTAGGGTTTTGCTGTGTAACAAGCCTATCACACAACTATTACCAGTTATCAGTCAGCTCACTACACATAAGTCGCACTACTTCTTGTGGGGAAGTCGCACTAACCTGTGGGAAAGTCGCACTAACCTGTAGGAATGCCTGGAGCGAGTCGTTCCTTAGTACAGCGACAGCTGCCATAGTCCTGCTCCTGCAGCTGGGCAAACCCTTTGCACTGATGGGCACCACACTGCTGAAGATTCATGGAGGAGACCCCTTTAGTCACTGTCTCCCCACCCAGTAAGCCCCGTGTGCCAGTTTGTGTATTTGGTACTGGGGTCTGTGCAGGTTGATCTCCCTCCCACCTCCCCTCCCTTCCAGCAGCCTCTTGACTGACTGTAGTGGGAGCACCTCCAAGAATTTGATAAGGACTTTGCTGGGCCGCCAGCCAGTCACAGCCCGGGTCTGTCCCTTTGAAGTTCCCAGCTGCCCAATCATCAAAGCACAGCAGCTCTTTCACAAACGAAAGCAAATCCTTTGAATCTACAAAAGCTCCTACGGAGTGTTTGTTGGTCTGGATAAAAGAACTGATTATTACAGGGGGTGGAAAGGGAGGTGATAAAGGCGGGACAATTAATGAAGTAATCACTGTGTGGGAAATGTATATACACAAATAATTGGATTTTCTTGATCAAAGGGACCCTCAGCTCCTGGAGACCCTCACATTGGTTGTCCAGAAGTATGGACCCCCCCCCCCCCCCCTCCTCTGGGCTTTTTCTTTTTTTTTGTAATTAAGGATTTGTAGCAAAGAGACAATCTCCCTTTGTTATTTGTGCATAGAGATAGCTTTTTTTCCTCCCTCAATGCTCTTGGATGAATTTGGATGATAGAGTAATGTATTAAGCACTAGATTTTTTTTATTAGTGTTATTATTGTGTGGTGGAATGTCCCAAAAATGCCTTTACTTTCATAGCTATAAAGAGTAGCATTAATTAATTCTAAAATACTATCTGCATTTTTAACATTTGTAAAAAAAAAAAAGTTTATTGACTTGAATGAATTTGTGTAAAACAAAGTCCCATTAAATTAACATGACTTTTTGGGACACAAAATTCTACAAATACAATGTTATAATATTTTAAAAGGTTGTTTTCTTACAAAAGTGACACTGGTACACAGTAAACATGTCTTATAAAATCATTGTATAATAAACAAACACTCCTTAAGTTATTGAGATAATATAATATGTTAATATTTAATACCGCTATCCTTTGGTGATTTTTATTAGCCACAAATAGATTATCAGATAATTTTGCAGAATAGTACACTGACAAGCAACATTCTAGAAACATACTGGTAGGTTAACTGGCTTCTGACAACATTGCCCCAAGTGTGTTTGTGTGGTAGATAATTAGACTGTAAGCTCCACAAGGGCAGGGTGTGCATAATATATTTGCACTATATCAGTAATAATACCTGGAATTCTGTAAAGTTGATAATACCATCATTACAGTAATCATGTGGGGCCATCTATGACCTGTCAAATCAGCATTTTTCGAGCACTAAAGCCATTTTTCTCTCCATTTTTTCTCTCTTCTTATGTTATACAGTTTTACAGCACTTGTCTTTGGTCTTATGTTGCTGCACATAGATTTGCGTGGCAAAAAGGCACCTTGTAAAATGTGAAATATTTGCGCTGGGTGAAAGAGAAGAGGTTGAAAGCTTTCAGTATTCATAAAAATCTAATTGCATTTGCACACCTGTCCGATTGTTATAAACACAAAACAAAATTTTAAAATGCTTAAATGAGATTTAAGTAGCTGCAAGAGGTGTATTTAGGACACACTTCAAGACAGTCTCTGCTTTGCATAGTAGCTTTGCATAGTTTTTTAAATGCACAAAGGACCATAATTTTAACAGCATTTTTGTGGTGACTTTAGCCACTACTTTTATTGAGCTGCTATTCACTCAGCCAAGACACACAAGAAAACATAAGTAATTCAATGTAAAGCACTGGACAGCACAGTGGCTTAGTGGTTAGCACTTCTGCTTTACAGCACAGGGGTCATGAGTTCAATTCCCGACCATGGCCTTATCTGTGTGTAGTTTGTATGTTCTCCCTGTGTTTGCGTGGGTTTCCTCCGGGTGCTCCAGTTTCCTCCCACACTCCAAAAACATACTGGTAGGTTAATTGGCTGCTATCAAAAATTGACCCTAGTCTCTGTCTGTCTGTATTCCTGTCTGTGAGCATGTGTCTATATTAGGGAATTTAGACTGTAAGCTCCAATGGGGCAGGGACTGATGTGAATGAGTTCTCTGTACAGCGCTGCGTAATTAGTGGCGCTATATAAATAGATGATGATGGGTAATATGTTGGGGCTATATAAATATGGATAATAATGTTGCACATAGTTTTCCCTCTGTGCAGGCTGTGAATAAAATTAGGGAGTTGCATCTGCCAACTCTTTGGGCTAGATTTACTAAACTGCGGGTTTGAAAAAGTGGAGATGTTGCCTATAGCAACCAATCAGATTCTAGCTGTCATTTTGTAGAGTGCACTAAATCTGATCTAAAGCTAGAATCTGATTGGTTGCTCTAGGCAACATCTCTACTTTTTCAAACCTGCAGTTTAGTAAATCTAGCCCTTTGTCTGGTCTGTCATATTTTCGGACCTTTCCGAACCTGACTCCCCCCCAGATACATCATGCTCCAACCCAATGATGTCACTTATATCCCTTGTCATTAGGACCTGCACCCATTTTATTGTATTGGGAGAGGAGTATCTCACCTCAGATAAAGGCATGCTGGGGAAAGATACCAGATACTGAAACTGCAATCATACTTGAGAGTATTATCACAGAATCTATTTAAAGTTCTATGACAAGGATAATTTTATACAGTTATCACTTAACATTTACATAAATAATGAGTACAAAGGGAAAATAAAAATATAAGGTTAGTATCCTTTTAAAAACCACACTGTTCTCTTCTACACTTGCTGGAGTGCCGATTTTCATTAATGACTTACTGCTCCTTGCACCAAACTACATGCCTCTTTTCTTTCTGCTGATGACCTGGTTATTTACCACAGTGCTAGAAATCCTGCTGACATTATTCACCCTCTTGGACTTCACCAATACTTAATCTTGACTAACTGTGAACAAACATGTTCTCAACACGAGTGAGACTTGCTTCATGCATTTCTGCTCACCTGCCAGGCTGAAAAGGAATCACTGTGTCTTGACAGCTCCACTCTGGAAAGTGTCACACCTGTGTCTCAGACACTTAACAGCCTCCAAATCCTTCCTCCATAAATGGGACACTGCCTATACTAGCATCTTCTGCTCTGCAGCTGTATGTTACAAACATCATTGCTAGCGCTAAGCTCTAAGCTGACCTAAAATGGCTTCGCTCCCTCTCCCATCGACTCAATACTTTTGGTTCTCTAATTGACCTCATCACTAGATCAGGCTTCCCATTTGCTCTCACCTTCCTACTGCACTCATAACCTCTCACCTGTCAGACCTCAGCCGTAGACTTGAGTATAGAGAGCCACTACCCGGTATTAGCACTACTGAACTAGCAGGTGCGGAGTCTAACATTCCCCTGGTGTTCGCCAGGAGGTTTGGACTTCGCTGCACAGGACACGCAGGTCACGGTCCTACTAGCCAGTTGCCGGTGTAGCGGTAAGGAGTGTCAGCCGATCCGGGCCAATCGGGAATGCAAGGTACAAAGGAGAATCAAAACGGGTAGTCAAACAGGCCAAGGTCGCAGGAACAATATGGGGCAGAAAAGAATGGAGGATGGTCGACAAGCCGGGTCACAACAGGAGAGTGCAGAGGCAAGAGAATGGTCAGTAGAGCCGGGTCACAACAGGAATAGCACAGGGAAAACGCTGGAGTCAGGAACCTGTTACTCTGGCACCCTAATGGCGCCAGAGCCAGGTTTAAGTAGAGGCAGCAACATGGTGATTGGAGGAGACAGAGGAGAGGCACACTGCATGCAGAGGTAGTGTGCAACGGGACGGAGCAGAGCGCATGCGCCCGACAGTGGGGTCTGGCGGAAGCTGCGGCGCGCCTGTTGCTAGGCAACAGGGCGCCCCGGCCAGAGTCAGCAGGCGTCCATCCCTGTATGGCAAGGGAACAGCGCCTGACATCACCTGGTCTAACCTATCATCATAATCATCATCATCAACATTTATATATATAGAGCCAGTAAATTCCGTAGCGCTTTACAATTGGGAACAAACATTTATAAGACAATACTGGGTAATACATACAGACAGACAGAGATGTAAGAGGGCCTTACTCGTAAGCTTATAATCTATGGGACACCATATTGCACATTATACCAGCTATAATGCAAAGGTAAAAGTATTGAGTGGGTTGTGTGATCAGTCACACAGCAATGTTGGTCAGAGGGTTGTTGTCTTGTGTTAGCTGTGTAGAGGGTGGTAATAGGGTAACCTAGGGAGATTAAGATGGTGGTTGAGGAATATTATAAGCTTGTCTGAAGAGGTGGGTTTTTGGAGAACGCTTGAATGTTTGAAGACTAGAGGAAAGTCTTACTGTGCAAGGGAGGGAATTCTACAAAGTGGATGCAGCTCAAAAAAAAGTCCTGTAACCGAGAATGGGAAGATGTGATGACAGTGGAAGAGAGACGCAGATCTTGTGCAGAACGGAGGTGTCGAGTTGGGAGATATTTTGAGACAAGTGAGGAGATGTATGTTGGTGCAACTTTGACAGCCTTGTATGTTAGGCCAAGCACTTCTTCACATCCATAGATGCACAACTGACATGGGTGCACATTTTTTCATACAAGGTTCCAATGTATGGGAACTCCTTATCTCCAAAAATTTATCAAGGACCGCCTATGCCAGTTTTGGGAAAGGTCACTGTAAGCATCTGTGTGCTGCATTCACTTGCACTGGCTATCATCCACATAAAACCTTCTCTGGTAATCACTCCTCTGTCACCTATTCCCCCTATCAAACTCCCTCCTTACATCTCTTCTTTCATCCCTTTTTTTTAATATCCTTCCACGTTATTGTTTCTGTTTTATATATGCTATTACTTGTAATGCCAGTTTTCTCACATTGTTTTTTTATTTGTTTTATTATTGTATCTTCTACTCACTTTCTACTTGTTTACTTTGTTGTGCTTTATTATTCCATGTGCTACGTCACGTTTACACTCTTGTTTCTCTCCTGGGTATTGCCTGAAAAGTAGGCTTGTTTGTGCCTAGTCCACCCACCTGGTTACCAAAAGCATTTAAATGATAAAAACATACAACTTACTCATTTATCTCAAATTTGAATACATATAATAAATAATATGTTAGATGTAGTGTTTTCCATGATACGTTTATAATTGCTGCACAGTCCTTTTGCTGCAGGTAATATGATCATAGTTGTACAGGGTTCATTTTGCCAGGAGAGAGATTTTAATCTGGCCTCCCTGCAGTAAAAACAATACTATAAACCTCAAAGACTTTCCAGGGAAATCAGGCCTGAATTACATTGGTTCCTTTGAAGGGATTAAAGTTCCAAGTCCTTCCCCATGGCTTTATCCTGAGCTCCTGGTAAGAGAGTGAGAGGGTCTCATGTCGTAGGTTCAGTCCCTTCAGTACTTTGCTGTGCAACCGCTGCAGTTATCTCAACCTGAATCGCTGTGCAGTTTTACTTTTTGTTTATAGAAGAAATGCAGTGTGAATATAGAGGCTTCTGGGCCCCTGTGAAAAAGTCAGCGAGGGCCCCCAAAACCCACCTTCACCCTGTCTATTGCCATGTGTGTAATTCAGCCTCAGTTTGTGGCTATAGTGTATGCAGTTATCCTTCCATTGCACAGAAACAAACGCCTTATTCTGCAGACATGCCCTGTATTCCACAGTGAATTTTACCTGCACATATATTACCATATAAGTTAAGTTAATGTCAGGCTTTATTGGCAAGTTAGTATAAAAGTAAAATTATAGGAATGCAAATGCCGATACGTGCCGTATACAGCGTAAATTCGATCTGCGCAGAACCGAACCATACATCAGTGAACTCAAGAACATACATACTTTTTTTTATCTCTGCACTCTTTTTGGACTTTATATTCCACAAATGTATTGAACGTATCGTGCAATGTCTTGTCTGCCAGAGCAGAGATATTCATCACCGCACACATCTACAGATCCGCTCCTAGTTGAATACAGACGTCCTTATGCCTAAATTACATTAGTTTTGCACGCCTTAATGAATCAGGCCCTGTGTGTTTATCCTGGCCTGGTGCTGATGGAGACTCTGGTGTAAAGCAGCCGTCAGCCGTTGCTGCTTATATTTTGTTTAGTAGAATGTAGCCTATTTATTTACGAACCTACCTATTTACGGAGAATTGCTGCCCCAATTGTGCATGCTTTAATCAAGCAACGGTGTGCATGAATTCTGCTTTGAGACACACAATATGTCAATGAGACCATCCCCAATTGACCCTCTTACTCTGAGAGGAGATTCTCCTCATTTAAGAAAATTAAGTGGGTACACTTGAGAAAAAAAACTACAAAAAAGGACCAAAATATTAAATAGTCTAACAAATATAAAACAGCTTTTAGTGATCTTGTGATATATGCTTTCCAGTCCACCTGATATGATCTCTTTATTAGAATACAGATTTAAGATCAGCTTTACTTATCAAGGATTGTAAAAGATTGTAAACTCCTCTGCGTCATGGACAGATGTAAATGGTTAAATATTCTCTTTAAACAGCTGCATAATATGTTGACACTATATAAATAATTGTAAATAAATACATAGATTATTAATTAAGTTATAAAGAAAGTTAAAGCCTTTAAAGTGAATCAGTTGTATGTTCAATTTTCATTTGCATAATGTAAATATTAAGGGTTGAATATATAAATATATTTTTCTTATAGTACTTTACATAGTTCCTATTATGTTTGCAGAGCTTATTCCTAAGACACCAGTTTATGTCCTTCTAGATCTCTCCTGTCAATCTTAGTGATCTGTACCAATCACCTCTCACTACATTAGTTTGGGGCATGGCCTAGTGGCAAAATATATAATTGAGGGTGGGGTAGAATTTCATTGGGGGCATGGTGATAACTGGGTAAGGCTGCTACTGGCCCGGGGCAATGTTTTCGCTGGATTTTGGGTTTTTCACCCTTTCGTGAACAGACCCCATACTCTGCAAAATACTTTAAATGGTTTCTATAGAGTGTGAAGCAGTGGTATGTACCTCGAAGGCTATCCTGTGAAAAGCTGGTGTCTCTCATTCTCTTAGGGGCTGTGTAGCATCAGTGCAGGGCTGCCTCTGCTGAGTACGCTCCCTGCTCTGAACTAAGTTTGGAAAATACAGTCACATTCAGAGAAGCAGGAGGTCACACATAAATTTAAACATGGAAGATGAAGTCTACGTAATAATGCTGGGCCTGTAGTTGTAGAGTCACCCACAGCTTGAGAAGACTGCAGCTTTTTACAGGATACTGGCGGGAAGCCGGGTTCAGTACCACCACTTCTCTATGGACTGACCATAAGTAGTACATAGTTTCTGTTTAGGTGGAGAACCCTTTAATAGTTATATTAGTAGTTGGGTCAGAGCAATATTCTGTAGATCGGTACAGAGGTTGTTAATCTAGTTAGTAATCAAGTAAAAGGGATAAAAAAAGTGTAATATATATTATTATAAATATTAATTATTAATAACTATAACTAACTATATACGTACACATAATATTCAGTATATTTTCATGGGATGGCCACTGCTACAATTACATGGTTGCGGAACACAGCTGGTCTTTGGCAATGCAAAAAGTTGTCCTCCAAAATCCATCAATAATCTGAGAAAGTAGTAAACTGGTGTATAGAGTGCCCAGACCTTTGGTCCCGTACCCAAACATTTTATTACCGCACAAGTTACAAGACATTCTCACTAATAATGGTACAGGGCAGCATGGTGACTCAGTGGTTAGCATTGCTGCCTGACCGTACTGGAGTCATGGGTTCCATTCCAAACAGTTTGTATGTTCTCCTTGTGTTCGCGTGGGTTTCCTCTGGGTATTACGGTCTCTTCCAACAGTCCAAACACATACTGGTAGGTTAATTGGCTTCTGACCCTTGCGCGTGTTAAGGAATTTAGACTGTAAGGGACTGCTGTGAATGACTAAATAGGACAGCAACTGAGTGCACACAGGATGGCTGTCTCTCCTTCTACAAAATAGGTAAAGTGCTTTTGAGTCCTATTGGAAGAAAAGCACTATATACATAAGAAATGATCGATTGATTAATGAATTAATTATTATTATTAAAATTGCGTTTAACTCTATTTCATTTTCTTCACCCAAAATAAAGAACAATGATCAAATATGCCATTTTATATTTGAAATTATATATAGAATGTATTTAGTTGTAGTAATGGCAAATAGCTTTTAGTAAACTCAATGCAAATTTTTAAAATGAAGCTAAAGATAACAGAACATACGGCAAGCTATTATATTGTTAAGTACCTAAAATTCCATAAAATAAAGAAAAGAGTGAAGTTTTCGTTCATGAAGCACGGATAACAAAAGATTTCACAATGTATTTCAAAAAAATATACATTAGTTAATCTTAATTGAAAACTAAAATATGATTTGACCACAAGAAAACAAAAGAGAGAATTACCTAAATAATTACACTTCAAACTTGTAAAATATAAACGTTCTGGTATAATCAATGACATTTTAGCACATAATTAAAGTTATCCAATTTCTTTCCATGTGAGTTCAAGAGGAACATCTAATAAGAAGTCCTGAAGAAAAAGTGTATGATATCACAGACTCACAGAATGGGGAGCTAAGGCAGAGAGTGGGGATCTCTAAAAAAACCTCTTAGGGCTAGATTTACTAAACTGCGGGTTTGAAAAAGTGGAGATGTTGCCTATAGCAACCAATCAGATTCTAGCTGTCATTTATTTAGTGCATTCTACAAAATGATAGCTAGAATCTGATTGGTTGCCATAGGCAACATCTCCACTTTTTCAAACCCACAGCTTAGTAAATATACCCCTTAAAGTTATCCTTGGTTGTCTGTCTTTTGGGGAATCAAATTGAGAAGATGTCCACTGCTGCCATTCCCCCGGCATACAAATTATACAACATAAGTGTTCTATTTTCTGTAATTTTTAGCCCTTTCATTTTTTCTGTTATTGTATTTAGTGCCATGTGTTATATGTTTTATTATATCCAAAGCCCTATACCTTTTTATATTAAATTTAAATTGAATAAGTTTGTCCTTGTTACTCTAATGAATTCATAAGCCTTTTAATTAAGATAAGTATTGCTTGGCTGTGTTAACCCTTTGGATGCTAGCTTGTGATGTGTTCCCTTTTGAATGCAAGGGTGTAAAGTGTTAATTCTTTGGTTACCAGAGAGGGTAGTGTGTGCCAACATGTACTTATGTGTAACATAGTTATAGGGTTCTATTGCTGTTTACAGTAGGTGGTGACAGTAATTAAGTGGTGTACGGATGTGAGAGAACTGCGTTGGGTATGATTCAGCTGGATCTATAACCGGTGTCATAGGTGACTGTAAGACTGAGTGCTGTTTGAATCCTGTTTAACCCCTTGCAGTAACTTCCAAGTCACAGACGTGGTGAGTGTGTTGGTGATAATTACTAATAAAAGCCATGGTCTGCAGACAGTCTTCAGTGATGTCATTATTTTTTAGGCAATTAGCAGGGTGAGCTCATGCGTTCAGCCCTCATAATGGCTGCCTGCACTGTGTGTACACTTTAAAATTATTTAGAATATACAAATTCAGATATAACCAACAATTTATATTTGGGGGTTATCATCACCTCTGAATGCTCTGCTTAATTACAAATATTAAGCTTGTTTAAAGTATTTTTATATATAGGCAAGAAAATGGTAGAAATTAATGTTACTAATATTTATTAAAAGCAGTCATGTCACAGTAGTTGTACAAATGATATCCCTAGTTATGCAGATATAGCCATCCATGGTTATCAGCGGTCGCTGATTTACAGAGTCAGGCAGAGGTTTGGAACTATTACTGGCCGCACAGGTAGCAATATAGAAGATCGGCAGGATCACTGACCAATTTGACTATTTCCATGAGTGGCGCAATTAAATGAGATCAGGTCATTTGGCACTTGGGACATATTGTTTAAGTATGTAAACACTAATGAAAACATGTCAAATAAAATATAATAGGTAGGAGAAAGCTGGGTTAAAGCACTTATATGTGTGTACTAAAAGCAAAGTTGAGTAGTCCATTTGGCCATGTTAGGCTAAGAAGTTGGTCTTTAAACATGTCACTCATTGCTCCGTTGGTCTCCCCTGAAGAGGCTGCTCTCATTGTGAAAGAAAGAGCCAGGACACCATGTGACCTGAAGTTTGCCCAAGTCATTACATCTATCCGTACATGTGTCCAAAAAATCACCTGCCACTGAGACCTCATATTCCATGTTGCTAAATTGTCTGAAAAGAGAACGTGTCACATTTCAGATAATTTGTGGCTTAAATTAGATGTCTAACAAAATCAGACTTCTTCTATGTGGAGGAGAGCATACAAAAATGTTGTGCGTTGTATGCAGATGGAGAACTCTATTCGAAGGTTGTCCTGCATTCTGCCCTGTCCTCATATGACATGTAGGATGTAGGATCCTGCCTGGGTGTGATCATATAGCAAAATACAGGAAGACTCTTAACGTTAGCAGTGTACTAGACACTATGTAGCATGGCAGGTTGCCTTAGATTTAGAAGAGTGCAATGATCTGTATGCCACAGACTTTAAAGTGTACCTATCCATAGGCAAACCCCCCTCCAAGCCTGGGGCACTGTATAATTGAGGTGACTGGACCCTGCCCCCGCTTCACATGGCTCTGCTTGAAAACAGTAGTGCACGCAGCATTGCCCATGTATATTATGGGGATAGGAAGAGTTGGAGAGCAGCCAAGCACTGTCTAATATTATAGCCACGCCCCATGCATGCTGGGCATGCCCACTGGTGGCGTAGTGTGGAAACCCCCTCTACAAACCCTGCGTTTGCCCCTGCCGTCATCTACACGCAGTGCAGGCCTTTTGTAAGTTCAACCGACAATCAACCAACCAATTAACTAGGAGTTAATCACTGAGAAAGAATGTACATCATGTCTGAGTGATATCACCAATCCCTAGCGATTTCATAGACTGTTCTCACATTGGTTCAGTCAACAACATGGCAGCTTCCGCTATAAGTAGGCGACAGGTAAACATTCAATTAGATGTTACAATGCAGGAGAATAATATATGAACAATATTTTATTGTTGTCTATACTTTGTGTTATAGATTGTTTGTGAAGGATCCAGCAAAACTCCAAACATGGATATGGTACAGCCTTTTAAAAGAATGCAATAACCATTGAATCGGTTTGCTTTACATAATTTAAAATCTAGAAGTACACGTCATTTATTAAAATTAATAAATAATTTGTAGAAAACATCATATAATGCTTTGTAAATAAAAAAAATTAGTGACGTTCGTTTAAAATGTTTTAGTGCACGATAAGACACTTGTACAAAATCTTCCAGTTTTTCTTTTCATCTTGAAACCACCTGTAGGATAAAAGAAAAAAGAAAATGAGCTTTATACAGATAGAGTGATGTTTACTTTTGTTTGTGGTAAAATTGTATGTGAAATATTGTTTTGCAGAAAAATGCTCCTATTTTATTGACATCTGCTTTAGAACATATTCTGTAAGGAAAAGAAAAGCTTCAGGCTACCGGTTATGTGAACTGTGATAACACCAATCAAGGTTGGGGAAGGACATCTGTATATCCATGGAGATTTACCAAATAGTGTTATGTACTTAGATTAGGCCCCTCATCAAAGCTTTGATGTCCTAGAGTTGGGTTGTAGTATAAAGAATCTATTGTTCAGGGGTCTCAATATGGAAGAGATCAAACTTTGCCCTCTTTAATTTTGAGAGATTTTCTTCTTGCAATCTGATCCTTTCCTTCTGCATTTCACGCATGACATTTCATACGTTAGCAGAGGTAGAGTTACAAATGTGGTGGCCTAAGGGCGTATATATGTAAAGTGGGTAACACATTATGTGTGAGATTGTCTGTGTGGGGTAAGCTGTCTAATGACGCAGCCATTTAACTATCAAAATCATCAGTCTCATGAGAGAACACCGATTTGGAATTTAAAAGGAGCAGGGCTGTCACATTAATAGACACCAGTCTCACTAAGTCTGTACTTCCAGTTGGTTCACCTTGCTAAGGCTGCATTTGGGTCTAACGTAATTCTCATGCAGTCCCATTTTGAGTAGTATTTGATTGGCTGAGCATGGTGTCCTTCTGCGTCATCCAACACTAGGCTGTACTTGTCACTATAATAGGGAAACCAGCAATATGAGATCCCCCTGTCATAATATGAAACCAGCCCCTTACCAAGGGAAGTTGGGCCTCACAGCCAGTCTCTTAAGGTACTGGAGCAACTGCCTTTGCAATAGCAGGAATTTCTTTATGCATGTTACAAAAAGTTAGTAATTTATGTCTGTGTAGCGTTGGACACAAACCGGTGGGCTCCGATGCATGATGTCCCCGCCCTCTTACACTTACGTGTCCTGATTTTCATCTCACTGTCCCACCTTTGTAATTTATCAACACATTATATTACTATTGCTGTTTCATAAAACATATGGATATGTGAATATAATTCTGTACAGAAACTTTATCAGCATATTACATTTTATATTAATGGGAGCTGTGTTTGGTAAAGTGGAATATAAGCCATAGACTAGTTTATAATGCCACCTAGAGCCAACTTATCATAGCAAAGGGTTAAACTTTTTATTTTTACTAAACAATCACTTATGATTAAAGTATCACTCAGGCGTGGACTATTCTTACAAAAACAAAACATAGCAATGACATTATGCAAGTAATAACTTATGTATTAAAGGGTGTTTCTCAACCCTCATGTGACTTTAATTTATTTCTTTGTACATCTCCTTCAACATTTTCTATAGACAACTTTCTTGCTTTTTACTGTGATTTTTACCACAGTCTTTATATAAGTCAGGCATAGTTATTAATGTCTGTTACCCTTGAATATGACACAGCTCAGCTATACCCTGTCATTGGATTCAATTGTATCTACTCAGTAGGGCAATGAAAATCAACCACATTTACTTGATAATACTAAGGACTTGTAGAGAAACATAGACGAAAGCAAGAAAGATAAATCAGTGTATTTAGGGGAGGCTGCAGGAGTACATGTGGAAGCAGAGGCAAAACTACCATTGGTGCGGGAGGTGCAATGCACCAGGGCCCATGAAGATATAGGACCCGTTGTATGGCAGATGCAGACGGTTGAGGGCCCTGGTTTCCTCCTCCCTGACTCCCTGCACCAGGGCCCACAGCACGCTAGTTCCGCCTCTGTGTGGAAGCCGATAAACTAAAATTGATGTACAGTTAGGACCCTATTATATCTTCAGACATCAACATTCTGGTCATAGCTTGAATACAGTAAACTACTTTGCTTTATTTATGATTGGCTACTGAAAAGGAACACTATTTGCTAAGCCAGCCATTTCTAATAGAGCATGCTGGATGTTGTAGTTCAACAAAACCGCTCTACCTCTGCTGTCTCCCTCCAACAGTCACTACATTGGCTCCCCATGGCCTACAGAATTAAATTTAAACTCCTCACCCTCACCTTTAAAGCTCTTAATCAATCCTCCCCTCCCTACATCTCCAATCTCATCTCTACCTACCTGCCCCCTCCGCTCTGCCTGTGACCACCGCCTCACTACTTCACTGATCACTCCCGTCTCCAGGACTTTGCCCGGTTGCTCCCCAGCTGTGGAATGATCTTAGACCTTCCATCAGGTTAGCATCTACTCTCAAAGGCTTCAAGCGTGCCCTTAAGACTCATTTCTTTATTCAAGTCTATCAGTCCTCCTCCTAACTCCCTTGTCCTGGCTCTCTCCCCCAGTTAGTACCACCCTATTTGTGTCTCCCCCTTCCCTTTAGGATGTAAGCTCTCAGGAGCAGGGCCCTCTTTCCTTGTGTGCTCCTTCTACTATTCCATCACCCTCTGTACCTCTTGGCCTGCTTCCCTAGCCCTGTTTTCTTAAGCTTTGGCTTACTTCTTGCTGAATTCTACCATCACTTTCACTCATTGTCCCAGAAATAATATGATTTACATTACCATGTTACCTGTGTCTGTGTGTATATAATTTTGTTCATTTTTTGTTCTTCCTGTATCATGTTGTGTCATGCATGACTCACTGTTTTCTGTATATGTCATGTACGGCGCTGCGGACCCTTTGTGGCGCCTTATAAATGAAAGATAATAATAATAAAAGCCAAAGAGCCCCAGAAAAACACAGTAAAACTATCTGCCACCTCTTCTACAGGAAGCTGTATAAACCAGCAACTTACCAGACAACACATTTTATGGCTTTGCATCTAGACCTGCCATGTCAAACAATCCACATGTGTGGTCAAGAACACAAAGGCTAATGTGATCTACCACATATGGTCAGCAGGTTTCAATACAGAAATACTCCTGAAAGCTTATTACGATTCACAAAGCTAATGCAAACATCCCCAATTCCACCACCGCTCCTGCTCAATCTGTCTGTGAAACGTGAGATACACTGTACCCATTTTATGGTACGTTTTGAAAACATATGGGCAGTGAGTGATTTAATTGTCATTCTGTATCTGTACAAGTCTACCCGTTGGGCAATCAGCCACACAGAAATGACTAAGACATCACTGTAAAGCAGGAGCCTTTGAAGTACAATGCACATAGGACAATCTGTAGTATGAACACATGCTGCCAATAAGAAAAAAACAAATAAGAAAATAAGGAACTGTTAGATTGTTCTGTTACAAGAAGCATTCCGAGTACTGTAGGTAATGCAGGAATCCCAGTTTAATCATTGCCGGGTTATAAAATGTCTAGTAGCGTTTAAAGACATAACCAGCACTATTCATAGTTAAATGTCATTGATAGGCAAATACTAAACCCTTAATGAACATTAAGCAATTTTAAAATATAGTCTAACATGAATTTATGCTTAATATGTGCTATGTGTATTTGCACAATTGGTTCAAAAACAATTCTAAAAGACAAATATATAACCGTAGAAACTGAAAATCTGCTAAAAGTATTTACTCCTCTTTATAGTCAACTCTATATACCTTTTGATGTCGGACCACCCCCTCCCTGTAATCTAGTATTTGCACCTGCTATTGGCTGGTGCATATTAAACATCCACTTGTCACTATCATCATCATCATTTATTTGTAATGTACCACAAAACAGATAGTGGGTATAATAAATCTTAGATAAAACAAGCCATACCATAAAAACAGCTCTACAGCTCTGATATGACCAACAGAGGTGATGAAAATATATAGTTGACAACATATTCCTTTCCTGGTGTGTCTATAAAAACATTCATTCACATTCCTTAGCGAATAAAGTGACCACTGGACAGAATATTATAATTTTATTGCATTTTAAAAGCAGAACTCAAATTCAATAAATCTTACAGAATAAGAACAGACAATGCAGTTGGTCAGTCTCATAATAATTAAGTTGGACAAATGAACTTTGAGTCATATAAAGGTGGATTTGACAGGAGCCCTACTACTTTGTGCTGCTGGAGGACCATGCTCCTTTCACCTTACAATTCTCAGTCTGTGGCTTCCTGCTTATCTCACCCCTCCTCACATCAAGAAACTGCCCCTGACACATGCAGCCCTGTCCTCACTTATGCAGAAACCCAAATAGACAGGTCACTGCCTCCTACAATCATATGAGTAAAAACACTATCCAACATTCAGTGGTGGAACCACTGGAGATGTAGGAGTTACAGTGGCTATGGGGGGGATGCACACACAGCATAACAGCAGTAGTTCTGCCACGGGTGGGGTAAAGCATATCGATGCTGACTACCCCGACAACACTTACCACGACATGATGATTCCGAAGGGCTCCTTACCGATGATCACCGACGATGACTACTGTTGAAAGCGACTTGAACCAATCACGATGAAGTAATAAGCCGGGTCCCCTTAATGACGTCATTCACCATGGCAACGGGATTATTGCTGCTGTTAGTGGTGTAATGTAAGTATGCGCCTATGTACAATGTATAAGGCTTTGTAAACTACATTGTACATAAGTGCATACTTACATTACTCCATTAAGAACAGCGACAATCCCATCGTCATGGTGAATGACGTCATGAAGGGGAGCCGGCTTATTACTTCTTCGTGATTGGTTCAAGTCCCTTTCAACAGTAGTCGTCATTGTGATCATCGGTAAGGAGCCCTTCGGAATCATCATGCCGTGGTAAGTGTTGTCGGGGTAGTCAGCATCGATATACTGACTACCACCGTCTTGCTCCACCTCTCATCTCAGCGTAAGCGCAGTGAAGCACCGATTGGAGCCTTTCCGCCTCTGACAAAAGTTCTAAAATGCCAACGATGTCTGCTGTTTTTGACTGTGATGTATATCATTTTGTGGCATCACAGCTTAGTAAAAAATAGGGATAATAGATATTTATTGCAGTACAACAGCAATGCAATGTCTGTTATTCAGCAGGATTTTGTTTGTGCGTATAAAACCCAGTGTCGCTGTTTAGTAAGAAGGGCTGTGTGTCGAAATAGTGACAATAGCACTACATGCACTTAGTAAGATGACCATGCTCTTCTACCAAATACTGTGTCAGCTGCAAGACTTCACCAAGCTAATTATTTGCAAAAGGGTATTGTGTAAAATTAATCAGATATGGTTTTCCGATTTAGCCGTCAGTTATACTGTACTGAAATCATGTCAGGTCATAGTATAGTGTAAAATGATCATGCTCTCTGTTTAAACATCCTCCAGTTTCTTTCAATACCTGATAGGTTCACAAACATAACAGCCAGAGAAAACATTGGTAGAATTATTTGGTGAAAACATCAGATATGGTAAACAGCTTCGCAAACCACAGAAAACATTCTAGTTTTGGCATAGTCATGCTATATTAGGGCTTCAAAAGCCTCTCTCGTGAATTGTCTGTGTGCTACACACATCTGAGGACTTATGCAAGGTATCTTGGTTTCTTTCTGATTAATTTTAATTATTTTCTAAATATAAAATTGAATACATCTATGGAATTTGTCCATATTCTGAACAGTATAGCTAAAGAAGACCACCGATAAGAACTACAATTGTACTGTAACACCCACCTATGACAAACAAGCAGAATTTTGCGGGTTGGATTATCTTACCCATCCAGCGCCAGATTGACAGTGCATTCATCTGTTGTAAGAGGCCAAAGAATTTTCAAATGCACTTCGACACCTCAACACTTTCTTGTGTGACAAGTGCAGAGTAAATGGCTTGACAGCGGTCCAATCAGCACAAGAGGAATCGGAGTGCTCGAATTGAAAACTTCTGCTAGATTTGAGGAGTGGGTATTTCACTTCTTTATTTCTGGATTGAGTTCTTCTTTAAAACTGCACTACCAACTAGGAAAATATTTTCCTAAGGTGCAAGTTTCACCTAGCCCAGTGTTGGCTTACCTGTGACACTCCAGGTGTTGTGAAACTATAAGTCCCTGCATACCCTTCCAGCAATAAGCTGCTGTATATTGGCAAAGCATGCTGGGACTTGTAGTTTCACAACACCTGGAGTGTCACAGGTTAGCCAACACTGACCTAGCCGGCTGCTCTGTTTAGGCATTTTTCCCAAGGCTCCTCCATTTCTCTTGAAAACCATTCGGGGGTGGAGAGGACCAATCACAAGCTAACCAATTGGTCCTCCAGCACCTACACTCCCTCCATCGCCATTTAAAGATGGTTGAAAAAATGAATTTGTGTTACACCTGGGATTCCAGTTAGAGGGAGTGAGCACCTTAGAAAAATAATTTTTCTAGGTGGTAGCAGCTTTAAGGCCAAAACATACAAATCATGTACCTGATACACAATCAAATGAAGTGAAATAAACAATTCAAATACTAAACAGACTGTTTAAAATATGAAATAAAAGCTGTTTCTTTGCTACAATATATGTATAACACATTTTGTAGAGCATGTATAGACATATGAAGATATTGGTGTAAGCCAAAGATGGAGCTTCTGCCCTCCCCCCACTGTGATAATGCTGTAATTGTCCCCCTGTATTATCAGTGTGCTTTATAGAAGATCCTATGTGGTTTAGTGGTGACTGTGCTCATTTATTTTATTATTAGTCTTGTTAAAAAATTAATGATACCATGAACACTGTAACTCCCGCTTAAGTGATCTATCAAACATTTCAAGAGCAACAAAATCACAACATGACACAGAACAATACTGACAGGCAAATGAGCTCTATTAAATCCCCATTCAGTTCTTGTAGTTATTATCTGTTGTTTCCCCAGGCAATAAGTTCACCTTAACTGACTGCTTCCTTCCTATAACCTCACAACCACACCCCCAGCCCCTGGCTTTTCTAAACATCTTTAATCTTCCCTGGTTCCACTAACTGTGATTGACAGGTTCCCTAACAACCCATGTTTGTTCCTCACAGTTTTCCCAACCTTTCTAAAGGAGAAAATGGCTCCTAATGAAAGGGTTACAGATTGCCATTAATTAGTTGTCCTCTCTTCTTTGAAACCATTTGCTATTGCTAAAATACAAAGAGGGGAAGAACCAAATCTAATAATCCGCTTGAACCAAAATTAATTCTCTATGAAATTGGTCTATGAGAGGTTTCAAGACCCTTCAGGACTGTCAGGTATACACAACACGACCTACTGCACCAGTTGTATAAAGTAAATGATACTGACAATTGTCCAGTATCAGTTATATAAGGAACAAATAAAGCCAGTATTTGGCATATTGCTGAGCTGAATAATGTACATGAAATAACTGGAGTGTTTAAGCTCAATATGCCCACCAGGGTCTCTCACTCCTCGGCAGCAGATTGCTATGTTAGGAGGAGCCAGACAGCACCATGCATGGTCAGCTTACGTCACACCAGCTTAATTTAACTTAAAAATGGTGATATATTGGGGTAGATCAGTGGCGGAACTACCATTGGCGCAGCAGGTGTAGTGCACTGGGGCCCATGGAGATAGCAAGGCCTGCTGCACGGCAGATGCAGAGGGTGGGAACCAGTGAGCTGTGGGCCCCGGTTCACTCCTCCACTTCCATGCACTGGGGCCCATGGAGATAACGGGGCCCGCTGCACGGCAGTGAGCTGTGGGCCCCGGTTCACTCCTCCGCCTCCATGCACTGGGGTCCACAGCTCGCTATTTCCACCTCTGGGGCAGATATACACATACAGTATATCTATACAAGTATAGTTTCAAACACCATATTCATCTTCTATAAAACATGGAAACGGTGGTATCACTACTACAAAACACCCCTTCCAGGAGCCAATTGAGTAACCAGATTGCCCGGGAAAGACCCCCCCCCCCCCCCCTGACCTTCTACCACCATATCCCTCTTCTGCATTTCCTTCCGTACATTTTGGCTATTACCAGCAGTTCTACATATGAACACAACTCCATGTGGTCCAAAACCACCTTTTACTTATTTAAAATAAAAACTGAGAAAAGAAAAAGACAATTTTATCCTGATACATTGGAAAGTATTTTACATGTAGACTTATCTGTAACCGAGTGCTGCGTATTGATCCTAGCGTTATATTAAATAGAGATTAAAGAGAAGGAAGTCGGGAGCAGAGTTAGGAAGCCCATGTGTTCTAGCTTTACTACACCAGTTGTTGCCTTTATTTGTACCCAACATCTTTAGCTCACAATACTTATGTTCCCCTAACTTAAACTCTTGATTAACCCAGATAAAGAGGACACGTTGGAATAGGTTCCTATAAGTAAGGATGGGGCAGATTTAATGATCCGAGTATACCTCAGGTCACAGGGATGTCTTGGTTTTCATTTAAAATATATTGGAACAGTAATCAGAGCAGTGTGACCCTGGTGAACCCTGCAGGGGCACGAGCAGCTGGATCCAAAGGAGGGGGCATAACTGGAAATCTGTGGGCCAAATAGTGACATTTTGATGGGGCCCACAATGCCTCCAGGGAGGGTCACCCTGCCCCCACTCACCAGGTCCGGCTGCCTCTGCTCCTCACTTCCTGCGCCCTGAAGAAGTGCCCCTTCCCCTCTCAGCAGGATTTCATTTTGGACCCCCAAAAAAATCAGCGTTGATATATTATTTTTAACCTGTATCTAGCATCAGGTGACGTGTCAGATCCAGGGCACACTACTAATTGGGGAAGCCCACACTTCACCACCCACTTTGATCATATTGTTCAGTGTATCGGTGGCTAGTTCAATGAAACCTAAGACAGCTGAGTTGTGTGTAGGGGAACAATCGCTGCAATCTGCGGCCACAATATTGAGTGGGATTAAATTTAAATTTCAGCCCTTGCTTACCAGGTATTTATGTAATATACAGAAACCAGGCATAAAGAGGTTAAGGATGATAGGCACAATAGTTCAGCACTAGTAATAGTTTAACACCATTATAGAAACTAAGTAAAGCATGCCTCTCAATTGTCCTGACTTAGACAGGACAGTCCAAATTGGAGGGGACTGTTTCGACTGCCCCTATAGACTACACTTTTATCCCGACTCATGGGAATTTTGAAAGTATGTCCCCCAACTCAACATGGTGAGCGACCTAATGCCTCTAAAGCGCTTGGCACGTCCCTAGAAGACATGGCAAACCCAGTCAGGATGGCCATGAAATGGCCACGCCTCCACTCATTTGGTCACGCCCCTTGTCTTGATTTGTTGGGAGGTTAAAGTTGGTAAAGTCTTCTAAAAAGGATATTTTTATACATCATCCTATACCGGCTACAAACGTAATATACTAAAAGCAGGCATTTTTATTAGAGAAATACAAAGGGAAAAAAAGAGTATTAGAGTATTTTAGGTACCCAAAAGATATTTACTTAACTTAACTATAACACTTAATTATAATCAACATGTGTGTGGCTGTCAAATACCAAAGATTATTCAGAAATATGAAATAGTCGAGTTTAATAATTTTAATCATCCAATATTTGAAAACAATGTTATAGCTGCACGGGTGTATAGATTGAGATCACAGTTAATCTTTTTGCTGCAAATACTTAAAATTTCATATATATAAAATGTAGACCATTTGGTGTGTGTACAATGACAACACAGATTATGAAGTAGAGCACTTGATAAAAAAGCATGAAATAGCTGAGTGTGTGGGAAGCTTTAAAAATGATATAACATGGCATTTGAGAAGTGAGTTTATAATTACTTCATGTTGCTTACCAGCAAGGGTTTTATTCACTGGCCTTCTGTCAAACATGCGAGTTATCATTGGAGTCCAGTTTATTAAAAATCATATTGCCTGCAAGGCAGATTGCTAGCCCACCACCCAGACCCCGGAAATCCCTGCATTGCATTATAATCTGTGCATAATTTAACTCCGCTGTTCAACATTCCTTAAAGTGTTGGATGGTAAGCAAACAACTATACATCAGTGATTAGGAAACACAATTTATACTTGCCTTTTAAAGCATTTGACAGTTAGTATATTAACAGCCCACCAGTAAAACCATGTAAAGAGATTGCATGATTCTAATGCTGAAAATGCCTATGACCACTTTGACAGTGATTGGCCACGACAAATGCAAGTAAGAGGGGGGTTGGCAGAGCATTCAGTGCCGTAGAGGGTGGCTACTGAATGGCTATGAGGATTCCACCACCAGTCAGATGCTGCCTTCTATGACACCAAACTGGTCAACCTGTCACTGTCATAAGCAGCAACTGCCATTTACATCCAAGGTAGTTAATAAAGTTTTTGTTTTTTTTAAACTCACTTCACTTGCCTCAGGTATTTGGTTCATTCCAAATCATATACTGGAGACACCATCTTTGAAATGTTATTTTTGTTTACCAGCACTATCTGCAAATAAACACCTCAATTCCCTGGCCTGAAACTATGCAGCCTCTAAGGGGAAGATTGAATTACAATTTTGTTTTAGTGAAATATTCGCTAATTTTTGCTGGCGCCCCATACAGCGGTTATTTTTACCATACTAACAGTAAAAATGCGCCACCGTGATGTTCTCAGGATCATTACGGCTAATTGAGTCTTCCCCTAAGTATTTAAATTTTAATATCTTTCATTCAAATGCGTTTAACAATCATTTTTGTACCGCACGATAGTTGCAGAGTGTTTGTCCTTAATATTAACCATTTTGGCAGAATATAACGCTGGGACAGATTTTCTCGTCCCCCTTGGCTACAAATCTAAACTCCTTTTACTTTTCAAACTGTTACCATCTAAGCCTTTATTAAAAGCATGTAAAGGGCAGCTGGTCCCTCCATCTGTTTTAAAAATTTTCAAGGCCCAAATGAAATAGGTTACACCTTTGGCCATGCCAAGTCTTCAGCTACCCCCTTCCTCTCAAAATCTGCGGCGGACTAATCTGAATTTCACGCTCTGATTTCGCTAGGCGTTATTCTTCTTCCTGCCAGAGCCTGCGATTCTTATGTGAGTCTTTCATAGTTGCTGATTACCGTCTTTTTCTCCAGTAACAAAAGATATCCCTTCCTTTCATCCCGAGCTCATTTGCAATCAACAGAACCCAGCTTAGGATCTGCTGCTGTACCAGTATACCTTTAGGGAGTGACAGTCCAGCGTCAATATCGTATTTTTAGAACAGAACAGAGCTGAAAAGGTATATTTCAGTGTTTCCATTGTCATCATTTGCTGTTGATAGAAGAGATTCACATTTGTGAACAAAGCCTTGTAACACTTTGCAGGTGCAATGGAGAGGGGGCCCTGGGTTAAAACAAAAGACTTGCAAAGCCTAATGGTATTTTTTGTCATTAACAACTCTTTGATGTTCATACTCTAGGCTGTCTTTTATCTTTTCTTTTAGATTTTTTTTTTTTAAAGATCCAGTCAGCCTGGGTATTTCTACACTTGTTTTAAAGGCACAGGGAAATAACTTATGCTAAATTAGAACTTCCTAAACTGTCCAGGAATCTTATGATTTTAAATAGGTTGAGACATTTTGGGTAATTATATGATCAACAAAACAAAGGCTCAATGACATGATAATTACCAATGGTGTAAGCAGGTGACTTTGTATCCTTTTTATTCACTATTGTATTTTATATAACCGATATTTATAAATACTACTCTACTTCACCTTCTAACATGACCCGTTTCATCTAGTACACAATAATCTGCTCCTGATTTCCAACTCTTTTTTTATAGCTAGTAAATTTGACATAACTAAATATTTCACGTTAATGGTGTTTTTTAGCATAAGTTATCGTATCCAATCAGAACCGCTTTAAGACAGTGATGGGTGTTTGGCAAAAATCTTACTAGAGGGTCCCCAAGCCCATTTGTAAAACCTACGGTTAACTTTAAAATTTGTGATGTAAGAGGATCTAGAGCTCTAGAGCAGTTGTTCACAAAATTCAATCCTCAAGCACCACCGGTCATGTTTTCAGGATTTCTGTTTGTGGAAACAGATGGAATAATTACCAACAAAATAGATTAGCTCACCTATGCATGATTAAAGAAATCCTGAGAACATGATCTGTGGGTGTTACTCGAGGACTGGAGTTGAGAAGGGCTGCTCTAGGGAACAGAGCAAGTAAAAAAAAAAGCCTTACACCTCCTCTGGTACCAAATAAACTGTGAGGGGATTATTTCCATACGGCTTAGAGAAAACCGCCAGAAACAAGAGGTGGATGTGAGAGGTGAGTTAGGTCAAACCGCATGCTGTTTGAGCTATCTGGCCATTGAGAACATGAGAGGAGACACATATACAAATATTTAGGATCTTATGGGGGCAATTTTTTTATGTATATATTAGGGGGGGGGTAAATTATTATAAATAACTATATTCAGAGCAATATTATTTTATATTTATATAATGGGGCAATAATTTTATTTATGAGGGGGCAACACTTAGTATTTCATGATGTACAAAAGTGTTAAGACTACTAGGTATTATGACTACTAGGTATTATGACTACTAGGTATTACGACTACTAGGTATTATGACTACTAGGTAGTATGACTACTAGGTATTATGACTATTAGGTATTACGACTACTAGTTATAATGACTACTAGGTATTACGACTACTAGGTATTATGACTACTAGGTATTACGACTACTAGGTATTACGACTACTAGGTATTATGACTACTAGGTATTACGACTACTAGGTATTATGACTACTAGGTATTACGACTACTAGGTATTATGACTACTAGGTATTACGACTACTAGGTATTATGACTACTAGGTATTACGACTACTAGGTATTATGACTACTAGGTTATGCAGCAATTTACTTGATAAGGACAGACGCTCCCTTCTTTGAAACAAGGGGTCTTTTTTTCCCCAGGAAACCTGGAAGCTATGATAGAAGTTCCTGTATCTTCAAATATAAAAAAACACAAGGTTTACATTTACATAATTCTTTGTATTGTATGTATCATTTTACACAAAATCAGGTTATTTTCAATTGCATTCTATAAATGTTGTGTTAAACACATGGACATTTATTTTGAACTCTATATGATATTTTTCTGCATAAGTGGATTAACTATGAGCTGTCATATTAATTTAGTAGAAGTTACATTAAATCCATAGATACCAAAAGAACAGAGCCACCTGGTGGTAAATAATATGTGTCTACCTGTGCCATTTTCAAAATGCCGGCACTAGAACTGCCCTTGAAGGCTCAGGATTCCATCCAAACACCTGTACTCTCCTATGACCTCTGCACCCACACTCCTGTGCCCTCCCCTGACTTGTGCACCCACACACCTGTGCCCACCTCTGTCTTGTGCACCTACACACCTGTGACCTCCTCTGACATGTGTACCCATACACCTGTGCCATCCCATTTTGTGCACCCATACCTGTGCCCTCCCCTGACTTGTGCACATACACACCTGTGCCCTCCCCTGACTTGTGCACCCACACACCTGTGCCCTCCCCTGACTTGTGCACCCACACACCTGTGCTCTCCCCTGACTTGTTCACCCACACAACTGTGCCATCCTCTGACTTGTGCACCCACACACCTGTGCTCTCCCCTGACTTGTGCACCCACACACCTGTGCCCTCCCCTGACTTGTACACCCACACAACTGTGCTATCCTCTGACTTGTGCACCGACACACCTGTGCTCTCCAGACTTGTGCACCCACACACCTGTGCTCTCCTCTGACCTGCACACCCACAGACCTGTCTCCCCTGACTTGTGCACCAACACACCTGTGCTCTCCCCTGACCTGCACACCCACACACCTGTGCCCTCCCCTGACCTGCACACCCACACACCTGTGCCCTCCCCTGACTTGTGCACCCACACAACTGTGCGCTCCCCTGACTCGTGCACCCACACACCTTTGCCCTCCCCTGACTCATGCACCCACACACCTGTGCTGTCCTCTGAATTGTGCACATACACACCTGTGCCCTCCCCTGACTTGTGCACCCACACAACTGTGCGCTCCCGACTCGTGCACGCATACACCTGTGTGCTCCCCTGACTTGAGCACCCACACACCTGTGTCCTCCCCTGACTTGTGCACCCACACACCTGTGCCCTCCCCTGACTTGTGCACCCACACACCTGTGCCCTCCCCTGACTTGTGCACCCATACACCTGTGCCCTCCCCTGACTTGTGCACCCTCACACCTGTGCCCTCCCATGACTTGTGCACCCACACACCTGTGCCCTCCCCTAACTTGTGCACCCACACACCTGTGCCCTCCCTTGACTTGTGCACCCACACACCTGTGCCCTCCCCTGACTTGTGCACTCACACATCTGTACCCTCTTCTGACTTATAAGAAAATACAAAGAAGTTTCCCTTAAAATACGCTTACTTGGCACACACTGACTTTTTTTCATATCCGACAGTATTATTTTATTTTTATTCAAATCACACATATTCATCTAACCTCAGCCAAACTTCCTACAATGATGGATTACTTCATGATTGAATTACTGGCCTGTGAAATGTTTTGAGAGATTTTATATTAGTCACACGTGGTGCTTATTCATCAAAGCTTTACTGAAGTGTTGTAATAGTAACAGTCCCCTGGGAGGTTCCTTTTCTCAATACTTACCTAAATTATAGGGTAAGATACTTTTCCTAAAGGATTTGTATTTAGTCACTTGAACTTATAAGGAAACCAATTGAAAGGACATCAAGGATTGGGTCAGCTTTTCAACATTATAGCAACTTTTCCTGACTTTCACATTGGGGGCCTAAATCATTAAGGAACATAAATGCCGATACGTGTTGTATGTTACGTAAAATCGCACTGCACATGCCCAGAACCGGACCATACACCAGTGAACGCAAGAACATCCAATTCATCTGCAAGCACAAAGGACGGGGAAGGGACTGGGTGTATGCATGTAGTCAGTGTACAGTAAGGACGTGCCAAGCTCGTGCGCACACAGCAGTGTCCCATTCCAGGTTTGGACAACTCGTGTTGTTCTGTTGTATCACTTGTACCAGCTACAGGTCGGGTGTAAATGCAGAGTGTTAGTTATGAGCAATTGTAAAAATGCATTTTATATACAATGGACATTAATAACATCATGATAAATGTTGTGGACTAGGAAAAAAATGTAAATTTTTTTTTTTTACAAATTTGTCTGTAATGACTATATTATTAACAGGTGACAATCATTGAATACTTTTAATTATTTTTTTCCTGTGCGTTCTTTTGGGACATTAGATTTCACATATGTATTGGCCGTATCCTGCAGTGTATTATCTGTCAGAGCAGAGCGCACCTAGACCCGTATTCAGCAAGAGATGTTCCTTCAGGTCTGCTCCTAGAATACGGATGTGAATGCCCGGTTTATGTGCGTTTAGTGTGAAATTAAGAATAATCATTGCACCACACCAATTAGAGAAAATGCTCTTCATAGAGATGATACATTGTGTCTATACTCCAAGCTGGAGTACTATAGACTGGACTATATAGCTGCAGGAATATATAGCTGATAGTTGAAGGTTATAAAGCTGTATTAATTAACACCTATTGTTGAATGTTATTACTCTAGGGACAGGGGCACCTAAGTAAAAAAAAATATTTTATGGTGGTGCAGCTTTAAAGGATACTTTAAAATAAATAAATAAATTAAACAAACATATTTGCCAACCCCCTGTTCCAGTTTGGAGGTGGTTCCTGTTCCTGCACTGGGACAAATCTCTTCTGCAATGTGAGAAAATCAGATACAATCAGGCCTCAGGTAGTCCAATCTCAACCACAGGTCGCAGCAAAGCCATGTGACATCACTAGACCAACTAGATCAGGTTTTGTAGGCCGTTTCATCCGGGGTCCCCACAAAGCAGAGGAAAAGGGTGTCAGGGGGTGACCTTCACTAAATTGGAGAGTGGGTTTTAAGAAGTACTTTCTCAAATGAGTTGAAATAACTGTAATTATCCTAATGCTAACAGGTGCAAATTAGAAAGAGAATTGTTGATCTTAGTGGAGCCTGGTGATGTAGTATTCTCCAACTGATTCTAACACATATTACAAATTATATATTAATTAATCAGCAATCCCAGAAATCAGAAATATGAGACTTACACCTTTATTAAAGGCCCAAACATGCACTATAATCCATTATGAGTAGTTTAATAGTGTTCAATAAGATCATATTTTTATTGATCACTTCTTTTTTTTTACTTTTTATTTTTCTACTGATGGTCAAAAAATTTTCTTTTTTCTTTTTGTCTTTTTTTTACTGACATTAAATTTACTGATAACTCGCAACTATGTGCTGTGCACATCCCATAGCCGATTTCCGCACCTTAGCTGCTTCAAGAAACAGATCTGCTGAGCATGCCCGGCCGCAGCTCCTCCTCCCCGTAGTGGAACGTAAGACGCCAGGACTGGTCTCTGTGTGCTGACTCCAGGGGTGAGCGCAGAGAGCTGCCTATATATGATGTTATTAATACATGTGCTTAATGGTGATGTGTCAGTGTGTATACATGAAATTGGTGGCCCTACTGTGTGGCATATTAGTAACTGGGGGGACTACTTTGGCATTATATGATTTGGGGACATTAATGTGTGGCACACTATGAACTTAGGGCACTACTGTGTGGCGTACTAGGATTTGGGGGCACTGCTGTGTGGCATAATATGAATTGGTGGCACTACTGTGTGTGTGGTATACTATGATTTGGGGGCACTACTGTGTGGCATACTATGATTTGGGGGCACTACTGTGTGGCATACTATGATTTGGGGGCACTACTGTGTGGCATACTATGATTTGGGGGCAATACTGTATGGCATACTATGATTTGGGGGCATTACTGTGTGGCATACTATGAACTTAGGGCACTACTGTGTGGCATACTATGATTTGGAGGCACTACTGTGTGGCCTACTATGATTTGGAGGCACTACTGTGTGGCCTACTATGATTTGGGGACATTACTGTGTGGCATACTATGATTTAGGGACATTACTGTGTGGCATACTATGATCTGTGTGGCATACTATGATTTGGGAGCCTTTCTAGACACCCTCCCCCTAGGAGGTGATACACATGCCCTCCGGTGGCGAGCTGAGGCACAGTGTATGCCTCTCTAGGTTACCCAGTGTGCACACCCTAATGAAATATGCTGCACACGCCTATGCCTACACTGCAAGGGTAACACTGTTGAAAGGAACTAACATATAGGGCATGCCCACATGACTATACTTGTGTTCAGACAATGTTCAAACGACCTTGATTCAGACTAAATGGCAACCTCAGAGTCTCTGTTCAAGTGGTTCCCTACAAGTAGCTCTTTTCACCACATCAATTCATTTTGGTTTCAGAGGCAGAGCCGTGCTATGCCTCAATCAGACTCCTCTATTAGCTTGTGTGCAGTCAACTACTTAGTGATTTGATGGCTTTGGTTAGAAGCCAATTTTCCAACGTCTTAGTTTTCATTCTTATCTCCACGTGGCAACAGTAGATCAAAAGCAGTATATTAAAAATCACTGTGAAAGGAAGGCTTTAAAAAAAAAATGTTACATAAATTGCACTTAAATAGAGCCTATCAAAATGATTAACAATGCACAGCAGCTCAGACAGAACAGACGTATGAGCCGTGGATCCTGCGCCTCCCTCTACAACAATAAAAAGAGACCAACTAGTTCAACATTTACAACACTAACTTTTGGTAACCAGAGACAGAATAAAGGATAAATGTTTCACTGAATAATGGAAACATTAATTTTACCAATTTATTGGGGTATAATAAAACAAAAATATGGGGGGCTGCTTAGTAAAGGGTGAACATAGTATTCCTGTTTTTGCAGACAATAGGGTTCGTTTTTGCAATGGATAAACTGATTTAAAAAATACAAGTATTCTTAGGATAAAGCATTGTTTTACTACAGTAATATTTAATTAACAATAATTTGTCCCTTGAAGCGGTAAGTTAACTCTCGGCTGCTTAGACAATCATTTATTAATAAATGGTAATGGGGGTAGTTCACTAAGCGCTCAAAATACAATCATTGTTATAGTAAGGAGTGTAAAGTGGTATTGGCGTGTAGTGTCGGTACACTGAATAGATATGACATTTATTGATAAATGCAGGTGATAAGTGATTTTATTTATTACCGCAATAAGCAATGTGGAGTTTAATAATAAATACATTTTTGGAAAGCTTGCAGAACTAAAGACATTTTGCCCACAGTGGAGGCCATTTACAAAGCGCACCCTGACACACCTTGGTTTTGCACCAGTACGCACTTTAAGATGTACCCATACTCTCTACTCATGGAAGATGCCTTTGCAAACTAGACTCGCACTTCCGTGTGCGGAGAGGCAGGGCTTACTGGAAAGTGGGTGTGGCTGGGTGGATTGGGGCGGAGTTTGTGTGAAATGGGGAAGTGGTTTGCGTGGCGGGGCTTATTTTGTCCCAACAAATACATGTTTAAATGTTGGGAAGTGTGCACTTGGGGGGTAGCAAATAACTGCCGTCAACAGACAGCTAAAGTTGAAAACAAACAAGATGGACGACTGCTTTGAAGCAGCCACATTCTGGGATAACAATGAGAGAATGAACATGTGATGTACTGACAGATGCTCTCTGTGTTCACGAGAACGTTTTTGTGACATGAGCACAAAATGACACAGTAAGACATCAACCAGCATTCAACACAGGGTCCTTATTGGCTCTGAACGATCACCTGATGCAGTATAGATTTTAGCTGGATGTACAAGACAGAGAAGAGGGGGTGGTTGTTTTGTGTGTCAATAATACCACTTTCATACTGCCGCCCCGGCAATATCCCGGGTTTTTGAAGGTGGGTTTTTGCAGGGGCTCGGAGCGTCCCAGCTCAGAAACACCATTCATACTGCACTTCGGACCCGGGAATTTCCCGGGTTGACCCCATTCATACTGCACAAGTCTGTGCCTTGGCAATTTGTGGGAGTCATCACCAGAGCAGTTTTCATTGGCTGAAAGCTAGAATATGAAAAAATCTCTCTCTCTCTCTCTCTCTCTCTCTCTCTCTCTCTTTCCCCCCCCCCCTATGCAAAAACCCGGGTTGCACCATTCATAATGCAGGCGACCCGGGTCCGACCCGGGAATTACCCCTCGATAAATCCCGGGTTTTTAGACCCAGGATTTTTCACTTGTACCATTCATACTGCACCAAGACCCGGGTCGTTTCAGCTCGCCCGGCAAAAACCAGGGATTTTGGTGCAGTATGAATGGGGTATAACTGTACATTGAAATTAGGCTCTTACTCTGGGTGTACTAGTAGGCCTTGTACCCACTGGTATTTATCACATTCCTTTCACTAGCCTCTTTAACACAGGTAAAACCCACGTAAATGGGTGTAACGCTAGAAACCATTCTTTCTCACATCATCATCACCAGTTATTTATATAGCGCCACTAATTCCGCAGCGCTGTACAGAGAACTCATTCACATCAGTCCCTGCCCCATTGGAGCTTACAGTCTAAATTCCCTAACACACACACACACACAGAGATTAGGGTCAATTTTGATAGCAGCCAATTAACCTACTAGTATGTTTTTGGAATGTGGGAGGAAACCAGAGCACCCGGAGGAAACCCACGCAAACACAGGGAGAACATACAAACTCCACACAGATAAGGTCATGGTTGGGAATCGAACTCATGACCTCAGCACTGTGAGGCAGAAGGGCTAACCACTAAGCCACTGTGCTGCCCATGCACTTTGCTGCTGTTCCTAGCATATACTAGCATTAGGTATGTATATAACTAGATGATGATGATGGCTGCATTCTGTTTGTCTTACGTTTTCAGAGTGCATCTTGTTTTACCCATGTGCATTCATCGTAGGTACGTACACTGTGTACGCTTACAGTGAGCTTACTAAAATGCTAGTAACTAACATATTTGTGGTTGACATGCTTTTTCCCTCACAGTTTTACTAGCTTTAAAAAACACTAATGCAACATCACCTTAATATTAGACTATATGGTCAATTATAATGAAAAACAAACTTCATAAAAAAAAGTATAATAATGATATTAATTTCAATAATGCATTAATTATCCTTCAGAAATCCTTAGAATAAAATTGTCAGTCTTTAAAAGTATCCATAGAGCAAATAAAGTAAGCTGCAATTATTAAACTGTATTAGTAACGATAAAATCAGGTCTTAATGAGTATGGTCAACAGTTTAAAGTATTAATGTATTGATTATTAAAATAGTCCAGTTCAGATTAGTAAATTTTTATTAATTAGACTGATGTGCAGGAGGACAGAGGAAGCCTTGTATTTACATTTTAGTAGTCAACTTTAAATTTCAGTGTACAAATAAGCTATCAAGTATTTGTGTGTTACATGAAAAATCAGACAGTATTTAACTTATGTGCAAAACAGAAAACAAATTTTCACCTCTTGCATTGTAACATGGTTTTGTCCTGGAGACTGAAATAAGAAACTTCTTAATTTAAGTTCCTTAATGAATCAGGCCCCTGGTGTTCAAAATTAAATTTTTCAGAGGTCTCACAAGTGTCCGTCACTCCCATTACCAAAATACCTTTGTGGAGAAACATTAGACCAAATTCTGAAAGCATTGCACCGGCACGTAACGTTCACAAAGCCTAATCAGTAGATCATCCTGCCATTGGCTAATTAAGCTGGAAATTAGACATCAGCATCCCATCATGGACTAACCTGCTACATAGAATGTGTGAACGCACGGTGCTCACTGTGCGGCTTCAGTATAATTAGTGTTGAAGTCAATTGGATGAAGTCGTTCTAAATTAATAAATACCGATTGTAATGTTTTCCTATGTAATTGCAATTCGTAGGCGACGGCGTACTGTGGCTAATTACGCAATCTCATAGGAAAACACAGTAAATTAGTTTACATTCGCACCAACACTTGTAAATAGTTGACTTTTAATAAAGTTTCCAACTCACACACTTTTATTATTAGAGATTTATTACCTAATTTAGAGATTTATTATATAAAGGTAAATGTACATTAAAGATATTTATTGTTCAGGTTATAAGAAAAGTATTGTGTTTGGTCTTATATTAATCCACATTTCACCAGCAGGAATCTGGTATCATCAGAGAAGCGATCACACTTTGCAGTCACTAATTATGATTAATATAAGATCAATTTGCAAAGATACTCTGTTAATGGGTAAGTTTAAACCAGATTTTTGGCAGTTCCCTGAGACAGAACATGTACACAGTGGTTGGAGTGAGTTGCCCCCACCTTTGGTAAATTATCGTTTGAACTGACCTATGGCCTGCATTGTGCTGGACCATCATAACCCCTGAACCAATGAAGAACAATCTTAGTTTATCTTTGTGTACATTGTGACATTCTCACTGTTTTTTTCAGACCAAACTGTATTTAAACTGGTCACTGGTACAGTAACAGCCTCTTTGACCACAGACTTCAGCATTGAATGAATGTTACTGGATCCAGTGCGCAGCATATGTATAGGTTATACTTTGCTATATTTGTTTATTACTGTGGTCAGAAAGATGGGGCATACAACCCTAGGACCGCCTATTGTCCATCAGTGGTAAAGATAACACCATTAGTGTGATTAGCAATTTATAGTACATGTGAGGGTATACAATAAATAAACTGTAGAAACAACCTCCCATATTTTAAAAAGCTATTTCATTCTAATCAATATACTTTACCATATAATAATGTAAAAGTATTACTCCTAAATCATACAGGGCAATGTTCACCAGTCCAGCTGTTATTGCAAGATATATCCCATGATGCTCAACTAATAATGCATCATGGGAAATGTAGTTCAGTAAGACGTGTTATGTCTGTCTGACAGGTGGTGTATCATGTCACGTTGCTCACTGTTCTGCATAATGTGATATGTTTACCATATGCTATTTGACTTGAACTCGGTTATTTCCCTCCCATTTGGAATAATGGGTATTGGTGGCCACTTTATTTTTAGACAGGAAAGTTAATTCATGACAAACACAAACTTCTTTTCTTCCTTTTGATGTTAATAAAAGGCCTTTCAGAATAATGCTGCCTCAGTAATTTTGATGTCAGCCTAAATGTGCCTTTAATAAAAATTGTTCAACACTATCGGAGATGTCTTGTTTATCCCACACTAAAGCTGTCTGGATGTGATTACTTTTTAATAAAACTAAGGCCAGGGCTTTATAGTAGCAAAGCTAAAACAAAGACTTAAAACGAGCGCAATGTACAGCTGTGTCACAAAGGGGGCCGGGAGTAGAGCCTGAAATCTCGAGCTTGCTCCTGTTGTTGAAGTGTTTATTGGAAGATCATGAATGGGACATAGGAAACAAGGATGAAAGAGGAAAAAAAAACCCGAAAACTTGACATCGAAGAATACTTTGATCTCTTGATCCAGCCACTGCTGCAGGGCAGATTTTTAAGGATTGTTAGAAATACAAAAAAAGACCTCAAGATTTCAATTATTTCAGTACAGCATTATAATACGGTGTAAGTACTGCAAGATTATTCCAATTCAAAAGTAACATATGCAATTGTAAATCTAAGGTCAGCAAGAAGGAGGGGAACATTTCAGGTTGGCTGCAGATTTGGAAACCCCTTTGATGATAGTTAATTTGTGTGGATGAGATTTTGCAAGAAAAAAAGTCTTAATTTTTACTATTTTATTACTGGAGTTGCTATTGGTTTTACTGATGCTTCGCTCCATGAGTTTCACTGTACTGTGACTTTCCACAACTTTGCTTAGCACTGATAAGGTATCTATCATAATGTATAGGTGAAATACCTGCATTTTACTGCACCTTTACGTTACCATGGAAACTCGTGTATGTAATTTAAATCACTTCTGGTTTCCTCCACCTGTTCAGTAATCTCTGCTCATTTCCTCTTTCAGAATCTGCCTGTCAGCGACCTCATTAGCATATGGACACTCCATAGAACCACCTATTGTCAGGAGTTCACCACTGCCTGTACACAGAGCAGACTACAGGCACTTCTCACATTGTACCTCCCACTCTTAACAGTAAAATAAGTCCCTACAACCAGTGATGGGCAACAGGAGGCCCTAGGGCCACATGCGGCCCTCCAAGCCTTCACCTGTGGCCCGTAGCTCTTTCATGCTTTATTGTCAGATTTGCTTGTTAAAGTTTGTAACACGTGTGTACAATTCCTGCTGATATGTTATTACTGATAGGTGTCTCTTTCTTTGATTACATGTATTGTTGTAACTTATTACTGAGAAGCGGAGGGAAACAATAGTACATGATAAACATGATACAATGCAATCTATTGGCTCAAACATTACAATAGCTGATTTTCATTGTTATATGATACAACCCCAGGAAATGCACTGTTCTGCTCATGGACAGCGGTAACCCTGTAATCAAACGGGGAACATACAAACTCCACATAGATTGTGCCCTGGTTGGAACTGAATCTATGGCCCCAGGGCTGTGAAGCAGCAATACCACTCACTGTGCCATCGAATGATAATATACTTCACACTTGTTCATTGACAGGAATGAAGATAAAATCTCTGAACCATTTGAAGTCTAACAGCTGTATGTGCCATGCAGGTCCGTGGCCCTTGGGGTGGGTCATGTGGTGGTCTGCATGCAGTGATGAAGACACTCTAGTAATATGGCAGCTTGTAAGCATAAGTCAGCGAGAAGGCAGCACCAGGAATATAGCAGTGGATGCAGCGCTGGTAATATGGTAGCAGGAAGGCAGCACAAGGAATGTAGCAGTGGATGCAGTGCTGGTAATATTGTAGCAGGAAGGCAGCACCAGGAATATAGCAATGGATGCAGCGCAGGTAATATGGTAGCGAGAAGGCAGCACCAGGAATGTAGCAGTGGATGCAGCGCTGGTAATATGGTAGCAGGAAGGCAGCACCAGGAATATAGCAATGGATGCAGCGCAGGTAATATGGTAGCGAGAAGACAGCAACAGGAATATAGCAGTGGATGCAGCGCTGGTAATATGGTAGCAGGAAGGCAGCACAAGGAATGTAGCAGTGGATGCAGTGCTGGTAATATTGTAGCAGGAAGGCAGCACCAGGAATATAGCAATTGATGCAGCGCAGGTAATATGGTAGCGAGAAGGCAGCTACAGGAATATAGCAGCGGATACAGTGCTGTTTATATGGTATACTGTACATTCATAATTTACTATTTGTTGTTTGTTAACTTGTTATATACGCTTAATTAGTTTTAAATTATTTCAATTTACTTTATTTTTAAACATAGGATGCTGCGGAGGTTTGTACCAAGAGAGCTTTGAACATGGCCCAAGGACAATTTTTTTTCCTGGAAAACACATTCAACAATACTGTATTTTAAATACTTTACATTTGCTTATAATTACATCCAAAATACAGAAACATCTAAGTGATACTACTCCATTCACCATATATGCATAAATAGTATTTACTATTTAAATTTACTGCATAAAAGTAATACTGTCATGACATTTTATGCCTGTAACGCCCTAGTAACTACTTTCACTTTTGTGATAGAACATAACAAGGTGTCAGAATAAATGCTGCTTGTCAGTCAGCAAAAATATTTGCAAAAGTTGGCAGCTGTGATACAGAGCAAGAGAAAAGATATTGCTCAATTGGACATATATTGTATACTCAGGGGCAGATTGGGCTGAGGGGCCCCCGGGGCCGGTCCCTTAGTGGCCTACCTTGGGCTGGGTCACTGGGCCACCTGCAATGTTTTTTTCCTTTAAAATGTTCCTAATAGGCCGCTGAGTCGAGACTTACCCCCCCTTCCCCCCCATCCCGGCTAAAATTTGTCAGCCCTCCCCGTGTATACTGTACATAATAAACATACATGTCAACTTTTCAAAAGTTGAAAACGGGGGAGAAGTCATGTGACAGGCTGTAGAAGGGGGCAGTGGTGGCGGTTTTTGCATCACCATAGCCCCGCCCCCAAATAAAATGACAAAATTCATGGCATTGAATAGCGGGGCTTAATGAAGTGATTAAACCCGCCCCCGCCATTCAATGCCGTGAATTTCGGCAAATCAAGGAGAGTAGGCAAGTATGCATAATAAATGATAATGAAAGTTACATCCGACATACAGAATAAAATAAATACTGTGTAGACGTGCATACACGAAGAGAACTTCTAGAATATAAAACAGTAGACGTGTACAACACGGTTATCTATATAAGTAGAGTAAGTGTGGATAAAGGTATATACATCACACAAAATACAGTCCTTAAAATGATATCCACCATACATAGGAGGATAAGTGATATAGTGCAATTGTGTCCATACGCACACAATATGGAGATATAGAATTACTTCTAGTACACAATACAACAGATGTCTAGGTGCACATAAGGAAAATGTATTTACTTAGAGAAAATACAACCAAAATGTAAAATGTAGCAAAGTTCAGGATGTTAAGTTAAAATTCAAATGTTGCTTAGGAATGGTTCTGTATTCTGATCTCACTGCTCCCCTGATGCCTCTCACAGTCCAGCTGCTCAACAATAAGGGCTGGCCTGTGTCAAACAGTCATTGCTGCTGCTTCTCATTTGCATGGGACAGGATGGACCCCACACTACGGGTATGTAATAGAATTTATCTTAAAGCAGAAATGCCACACAGAATGTTTTTCTCTCTAAATAGCAAGTTTAGTGCTTTTTAAAGCATACATCATTGTTATTAGCTGTCCTCCTGCAAATCATTATCTTCTTTTCAAAATCTCTGTGGGGGGGCATCCTGCATGGCTGCCAGACACATACACTTACTGCTCTCAATGTGTCAGGACTAGGAGGGGGAGGATCTTACAGTCCAACGTACAGACAGAGCTCAGAGGGACATTCCAAAGCCTCTCTGCTCACTACATCATTTGCCATGTGACTATGGTTGCCATTGTAGTCACATTCACTTGTGGAAAATCGGCAGAATTCTAAATGATTTGCAGCAGCCTGAAGAAACAAATCAAAGCAAAATGGCAATTACCAAGATTTCCCTATAGCCTGGCAGCGTGATTTATGTTAAAAAAAAAAAAATCACGCCTTTTTTAATGGTATCGTGCCTTCACATACTGACCTACGATGAATACAAATTGTTATGTTTTGGGTGGACTTCCTCTTTAAATCAAATTGCTAAATACTGAAACACTATGACATACAGAATAAGATAAGTGAAATGGTGCAGTTGGTTTTATATTTAGAAAAAGAATAGATACTGAGACTTACACACTGCTAACGATGAATATATCCAACATAAAGAGCATGAGAAGTGATGTCATTGTCCTTACATACTGAATAGAAACAGATACAATGGCTTCCAGCAAATAAAACAACACAGGTGGTACTGTACAGATGCACAAAACTAAGAATTTATTTAATCTATTTGCTAAAAGCTTATTTCTTCCTTCTCAGTGATGGTCAGTATACAAGAAAAAAGAATGGCGACAGGTTCAGACACGACAGCCACTCCACCTTCACCCTCAGTATCGCTTGTTCAGTCCACCCTTTTACTATACATTAGGGCCTGATTCATTAGTGATTTTATCTGCCGTTTTTTGCTTATCTTAAGCAAATCCACTCTGTGCATGCTCAGAAAAGGGAGATAAGAATCAAAATCCACTGCGTTAGTGAAGAATTTCTTAAGTTAAGATGAAAATCCATCTTAACTTCACTCTTATCTCCCTGATTCTTCTTAAAATAAACATCTTAACTTTTGCACAAGATAAGATCACTAATGAATCAGGCCCTTAGTTCTGATTTTAATGAAAACATAATGAGTGACAAAGATTGTCATGACCCTTTTAATAAACCACGTGGAGCTGATTTTCAAAAACATGGGAATATGAACATTAATGGGGTGGGGTTTTAAGGAAGCAGGTTTTTAAATTAAGGAGGAGTTTATGTTTCCGTATAGCATTTTAGCCAGACGTGAAATGGGAGAGGGCGCTACAAGTGTATTAGCCTATGGTGGCCTGGACCCTTAATCAGGCCCTGGCTATTGCTTAATTGATTGCCAGAGCCATCATATACAAATATACCAGTCATTTACATACATAGGTACATATGTATTTACTAAACAAAGTGCAAATGTGCAAAAACAAGTAACAAACAATTACACACTTACTTTGTCTAACTTGCACTAGATTAATCAAAGGGATTTCCTAATTGGTTGCTATGGATTAATGTATATGTGTCAACAGTTCCTGAATTCCAGGGACAGTGCCAGGTTTTTAAGACTGTCCCTAGAAAGATCCCTATGTTTCAGTATTGAACAATTGCACTATAATGGTCTCTTTATTATGTATATGCAGTTCTTACCATTCCTTATTTATCTCTGGGTTTAAGAAGTTAATATTTATTGAAGAAGAGTATTTAAAATACAAAAAGTATGTAACATTCAAGTCTTGTAATCATGACGTGATGGGATTGTAGTTCTTTATGGTGATATGACCAGTGTTGTGCTATAATTCAGGCTTTCCCAAACCCAGTCATCAGGGCTCGCTAACAGTGCAGGTTTTCCTTATCTCCTTGTTGGAGCACAGGTGTATTCATTACTGACTGACACATTGTAACAGATCCACAGGTGGTCCTAATTATGTCACATGTGATCCGGAAAACCTGCACTGTTGGGGAGCCCTGAGGACTGGGTTTGGGGAACCCTGGCTTATATGGATGGATCAATAACAGTCTCCCTGGAAACTATTATAAAATGTTGTTAACTTTATTATTGTACATTTGAACTTTTTGAATAAATAAACTCCAATGTCTGCAAAATATATATACACCTTAAAAAATGCTTCTATACAATTAGTTTCACCATAAATACTGCTCCTGAGACAACCCCATTCAGCATGGTTGCCAACCATCAGTAAATTTACTGACAGTCAGCAAACAAGTCGTCACATTTTCAGTGACAAAAAATAGGGATCATATACAAAATATGACACCCTTTTTAAATACTAAATTACAAATAGCATTTACCAAACCACCTATTAGGTATGTTGGAATCCGTATTTATAATTCTTGACCCCTTTGTCCTCTAGATACTAATTACTTCCCTTTGTGGCACATTTCAGAATGAAATACGTTTATATCAGTACACAAACTAGAGATGCTTACTGACCCCCGTGTTTTGGTTTTGGATCTGGATTACCGTCGTGTTTTGGTTTTGGTTTTGCCAAACCGCCGTTGTGTGTTTTGGTTTTGTTTTGCAATTTTGTTTAAAAATCAATGTTTTTGGGCATAAATAAATAATTTAGTGCTCCACCTGTTTCTTGGATAAGTAAGGTAATTCTAAAGCTAATAAATTAGGAAGAAAACAGTTTAATACCTGGTAGGCCGTCCTTAATTCTGCACACAAACCTGGTCGTATTCCTCTTAATCTTTGCCTATTAGCAATGCAGCCATCGTCTTTGGGTGTATATTACACCCTCCACATGTAGTTGAATAGAAAAAAAGCAGCCTGCATAGACTGTAGAATTAGAAAGTAAAAATAAATGGACCAAGGTAGTTTGGTGGCTATCTATGCCCCCCCCCCACCCCCCACCCTCCACTTGTAGTTGAATAGAAAAAAAGCAGCCTGCATAGACTGTAGAATTATAAAGTAAAAATAAATGGACCAAGGTAGTTTGGTGGCTATATATGCCCCCCCTCCACTTGTAGTTGAATAGAAAAAAAGCAGCCTGCATAGACTGTAGAATTAGAAAGTAAAAATAAATGGACCAAGGTAGTTTGGTGGCTATATATGCCCCCCCCTGCCCTCCACTTGTAGTTGAATAGAAAAAAAGCAGCCTGCATAGACTGCAGAATTAGAAAGTAAAAATAAATGGACCAAGGTAGTTTGGTATCTGTCTGCATCAGACCCCCTCTCCACTAGGAGTAAAATAGAAAACTATTCAGCCGTTATAGAGTCTAGAATATAAATAGAAATTGAGAAAGGCAATTTGGTATCTGTCTGCATCATAATCATCATTAGTGCCCTCGTCGGCTACCCAAATCTCCCCCTCATCCTCTTCTAATTCCAAAGTGTCATCTTCACTTGGTGTATCACCGGCTACACTCGGGCTGTTCAGGCACACATCAGCAGAACTGCTGAAAGTGCCCTTCTTTATGGGTACATTATCAGAATGCTCACGATTAGCCATACCACTGGTAGATGGACTCTCCACAGGGATTGGTGTCATTTCTGATTCAGAGCAAACATTATCCTCTAATGCCTTACTGTTATCTTGCAGCTCGGCTTTGACACGTAACAGTAGTTGTGCACCACTTGTAGGCTCGGTAACATTTTTGGATCTGCTACTAATAAAGAAAGGTGAAGGCCTCATTCTCTCTTTGCCACTGCGTGTGTAGAATGGCATGTTGGCAATTTTTTTTTTATCGGCACTTAACTTTTCCTCAGCTACACTTCTTTTGCGCTTCAACACAGTAAATTTGTTTTGGTGTGTGTTTTTTTGACTGATTTCAAAAGACTGTGTAGTTTGACATCGCCTTTCCCAGATGACGTACTGGGAACACTACCATCAGGACTGGTGACAGAACCTGGTTGCTGATTCTGCTCATATGTGGACTGCTTTGAATCAATTATGAGGCCAAAGCACATGTAGTGCTACAAATTGTTTTAGATACTGCTGACAAATATGACTTTTGACAGCCAGAAAAATTAATACAAAAGAATGGGGGACACCCCAAAAGCACTTGGGAGTGCTAAAAATTATTTTTAGATACGGCTGACAAATATGACTTTTGACAGCCAGAAAAATTAATACAAAAGAATGGGGGACACCCCAAAAGCACTTGGGAGTGCTAAAAATTATTTTTTGAGACTGCTGACAAATAGGACTTTTGACAGCCAGAAATATTAATGCAAAAGAATGGGGGACACCCCAAAAGCACTTGTAGTGCCATATATTGAAAAAAAAAGACTCCTCTATCCTCCTCTCTTGTCTATCAATTGTTATCAGAATTGTTATCACAATTGTTATCACAATTGTTATCACAATTGGATGAAGAATAAGGTATATTCTCTGTCCCTGCTCTAATCAGCCTGTGACTACACCCTGCTCTGTCCCTCTGTCAAATGGCGATGGATTGCTGTGGAGGCAGGTATTTAAAATTTTCAATTATCGATAGAACCGAGCCCCGAGATCCGACGACATCACAATGATGTTTGGCCTCCATTTGGAATCCAAGCGGGCGGGAGAGTACCAAGCCTGCTCGGCTCGGTACTTGGATAGGCAAAGTTCGGGTGGGTTCGGTTCTCGGGGGACTGAGCCCGCCCATCTCTACAAACACTGACATGTTTTGGAAGATTTTAGTAAAACTTATTTTCAATGGTTGGCGATCCTGCACCCCCTTCTAACTCATTGTAAGTCAACGTAGTAAATGGAAATGGAAAACAGAAGTTGAAAATAGAAGCACTCCAGGTATAAATGGGTTATCACAGAATGTAAAGATAAAAAAACTTTATTGAAAAGTATTAAAATATTAGTTGCCGACTAAGAAAAATGAGCGAATTCATTAAAAAATATAGTGTTGAGGTAAAGAGAGAGTAATAAAATAATGTAGTAGACCCTGTGGTGGGACTGATCATACCCCATATCATGGACCTGCTAATAATATGCCTTACATAACATTTGGACAAACCTATGTCCTGTTTATATTCATCTAATGCAAACATTTCTGGGTCCTGCAATTGTGTTTGTTACATACAAACTATAAATGGTAACAATGTTGCACTGATTGGTATATATTCAGTTGATTCTTAAGTTATTTACTCTTATATGTCCTTCATTGGTATAATGTATCCATTTCCAACCAAGAACAAAGAACCAAGAACAAAGATATTGTCTGTATTTATTAGCTATACAGTCCAATAATAGTTAGCAGGATGCTGCCACATTAGTGATATGTAATTCCTTTTCTATGGCTGATCATAGGAGTTTCCATATGTAGACAGCGCGATAATATTGAAGGCATCTGTCTATAAGTAATGGGTGTCATGTGGCTTAATCTAAATAGCGGTCTTCACCTTAATAATTCTTGTTAAACTAGGAAAGGTTAATGACATATTATTGCGCTAGATCGTATAGCTAAACGAGGTATCTAGCGTCTGAACGCCGTGAGCAGTCCCACTCACTTCCGGGTCTGACGTCACCCACTTATTTTCAATGGTTGGCGATCCTGCACCCCCTTCTAACTCAATGTAAGTCAACCCTTGGGCAGAGTAATGCTCCCCAGGGGCAGGCTGGGTTGGGGGGCAAAGGGGCATCTACCTCCCAGGCCGGGACCTTAGTGGGCTACCGTGGGCTGGGTCACTGGCCATCTGCATTTTTTTCCTTTAAAATGTTCCTAATAGGCTGCTGAGTAGAGTCCTGTCCCCCCAGGGCTAAAATATGCCAGCACTCCCCTGATGCTCCCATATGCTTACATTAAAACACCACCATATTGTAAATATACCTAAAAGACCAAAATTGCTTATTTTTATTTTGGTAAAGTCCCGTCGTCATGAATTAAAATGTTATTATTCAGTTGTATACTACTATTACTATAATTACTTTTTATTGTTTGTTTTCCTCTTACTTCTCCTTTTGCTTTTAGCCTCTCACTAACGCCCATCACTTTCTCTGCCATGGTAGATTCTACTGACACAAAAAAACAAAAACGCAACATTTCTTCTGTATTTTTCTCACCGTCACATTTCCTTATTCACATTTTTGGACTTACTGTTTAGAAATATAGGACTAATTGTTTTCAATATAGATTAAATACAAAAAAATGCACCAATTATCTGTACGGCCTGCTCAGTTTTTTTTTATTTCTCACATGAGGAAAAATGTTCCACAATGTGTAAGTGGGGAGAGAACAATATTGTGTTATGTAAAGATGAAAAGCACGTTTGATAGGCCAGCGAAACCATAGTATACATCCCCGGGTTACCACAAACATACAAGATTGGAGGATATTCCTAATTAAACTGAAGTTACTTAATCCCAAAATCTGTCATTCTGATTGAGCAGCGTGTAAAAAGGGCCATAGAGTTATTTACTAATTTAGGAATAAACTTGCACAGTGTATTAGCCCAAAGCCACCAATTAGACACCGTCTTTCATTAGTCTACCTCGCATAAGACTCATCAAGGTTAAGCTATCTATTAGGACGAAGAAATAGACCAGTCCATCAAGTTACAAATTGTGTATTGGTCTAGAAGGCAGCAAAACAAAACACTTTCATGAACTGTATATGACTATATTTCAGCTATAGGATACATGAGCTTACGCTTGCTCAAACATAATCTGTACAGAAAACACGATTATCCCTGCAGTAAGCATAAAACACTCTTACCCATTTTGAAGCAGTCTGGATTAACGTACAGAACTTTAGTTAGAGGCAAAAAAAAATCCTTGCTGTGCCAAAGGGGAGCAGACGGATAGATCCTCCTCAGGGATTGAGTCAGCGGCTGATAATAGTTTGTAATATTCGTCCTCTCCATCTAAAACTTTGACTTGGCTATAACAGACAAGGAACATGTAGTAAGAAACCAGCAGGGGAAATTAGTCTACAAGTGAACAATACCTTACTGTAAATAACACATGTTTCTGTGTAAAAAATGTTTACTTGACTTGGCTACTTTGTTTGTACATTATTTATAAATAGTCATCTTCCATTGATATTAACTTATTAAGCCATTCCCCTGATCCACCTAACACTGCCCTATCACCTCCATTCATCACAAGGACACGCCCATTTTGCTGGCCCCGACTGTAGAGTGGTCACCCAAATAGGACTTTGCACTGGGCTATAGGCTCTGCATTTTACTGTTTTCTTAAGAATACGGGCTCCTTATTATTCTGTTGTCACCTGAATGTGGGCGATGTGGGGACTGGTGACATGTATAGTTGTATGTAATTATTGACTGTGGCACATGAAGGGCTATGTACTGGCAGTATATATGGAGCTACTGACTATCTGTGGGCATGGGATTCTATATTGCAGTGTGTATTGGCTCTATAGAGACATGTGAATCTATATTGAGTTATGCCGGCTATGTTGTACAATGTAAGGTTATATGGAGGTATACTGATCATATATTATTCATATGAGAAGCTATTGGGAGGCATATGAACAGATTGGACTAACATTTCTTTTGTGTATTAAATATTTACATTTTAGAAGTTTAAAAAAAATGTATATATAGTTTTTACTTTAGCCAACTTGTGTCACCTCTGTGCTTCACTAAATACTTCTTTCACAATAGAGTGCGACGTGGTGTTTAGCATATGCTGTAAAATTTTGGAAGCTCACTGTATGTGCAATAATGCTGTGCCAAAATAGTATTGCAGTGTTCAATGTACTACATATATATCTTTTTCCTTAACAGTATTATGATTTAAGTGTTTGAGCTAATGTACTTTTTATCCATTGCAGTTTATTTTTATGCAGAAAGCTTTTTGCTGGAGAAGATCTTCTCTGAGCGAGACACAGCTTGCAGATGAAGTTAGAGAATTCCACCTAGGCTATGTCTACTTACAGTTACATAGAATATATGATTTAGAATCTGCCAATGACTGTAGCATTTGTGAGACAGTGCTCGAGAAGGTACAGCTCACTGTTGTTGGGGTTAGTGTCTGTCCTGTATCACTCAGCTGCGATGCATGTATTCTGGGCCTGATTATCCAATAGGCAGACTAGGCTGCAGTTTAGGATGGGAGCCAGAATTTTTGGGGGTGCAAATTGAGACAGGGAGAGGCATAAACTAAAATTCATTTTAAAATATAAGAGAATACTTTTTCTCCAAAGTAAAGGGAAAACATGACAGAAACATGTAGTATTGTTTTAATCTGTATGTATTTCCATGGTAACGGCTGAAGACAATGAGTCATTCTTCGGCAGGCGCTTGAGGATGAGCGAATAGGAGAGACAAGGATGGCGTCAGGCATGACAGTCTAACCCCCATTCACATCTTCAGTAGTGCTCGTTCACCCCTCTGGTATGCTATACACTTCAAAGTTTCAAAAACAAAGGAACATAACCATTGGTGCCGGGTGGGTGGTGAAGGAGGATGGATTTTAAATTAAGGACGAGTTGGTTTTTACCTACTACGCATTGGCCTGGCGTGGAAGATGAGGGGCGCTATGAGTGTATTAGTTTATTGCGGCCTGAACCATTAATCTGGCCTTGTATGTATTTGTTAAACTGTTCAGGTAACTGATTTTTTTCACCGTAATAAATACATTTCTGATCACCTCAATGGGGCTCACAATGATAAATAGCCCCATAGAGAGCTATACTAGATTATCACAGAGTTAAAGCAGTTGGTAGAGATAGGTGTAGGGTAATGCCTGTACTAATGTATGGAGAGCCCATATGTTCTTTCAGATACGTTTGAGTGCAGTACATTAAATTAATTAACAAAGAAACTTAGCTATGCAGTTGACCCCCACAAATTCAATATTTCAGTCAAGTAAAATAAAATTGTTTAGATAAGTTAGCCTACCACTTTTTATGTTAACAACCCAGTTGAGTAGTAAGGATCATTAAATCGGTAGCTGAGACAAGTGCTGCTCTATCTGTGGTTTGTTAGAGGCAAAGTGGGTCAACGCCTGGCTAACCCTTACATAGGAAGTCAGATTGAGGTAGTGCACACTCTTGTCTCATATATATATATGCAAATTCTCAAATTCTTTACTGCTTCTCAAGTGGTTATCTTTGTACTTGTTAGTAGAAAGCCAGATACACATCCCGGGGCCGATATTAAACAATTTTATTTTTCAAGAATTTTCCATTTCACAAAAGGACTTCTGTTTACAGTTGTTAAAATCAGGATAGATATTTACCCAAGTTTTCTCGGCTTCCTCTTGCTCCCTTGATATTCTAGAGTTCCCTGCGGGAAGGACCAAGAACACGATTTCAGAAGCTAAGCAGGGAGTCGTTAATTTTTAATTCAAAGTGATTTTGTGTTGAATGCAAGCAGATGCTGATAATATCACAAGTCAAAGCATAATTTTTTTGATCAAAGGGCTCAAGTGAGTCTGATGAAGCATGCATGTTGGTTTTCTTTGATAAACCACATCAATTATTCACTGTGAAAGGAGACATCCTGATATGAAAGCAACTGATAAAGGGCATAGGCACATGTTCAGCCAGCGCTGTGTTAAGAGAGGGGATGGAGAGATGGGCTGTTACAATGAAGGAAGGAGGGAAAGGTTGGACAAGTATTAAGAGGAGCAATCAGGGAGCTTCAGGGTCAACAAATAATCAAGAAAAATGAAGATTACTTAAGTGAAGGGCTTCATGACTCTCCCAGCATGCATATGATTAATGGGAGATGGGAACAATATAACCAGAGACAAAACAGGTTCAATAATACCAAGGTGATGGTACAACAAGATGTCAGGGGACGTCAACAAATTCATAAATACATATATAAAATGTTAGTAAAACATTAAGGATCCATCTTCTGAGGGTTGGGGTTACTAGTTCTCTGTACTTAATGTTTGAAGAGCACTTTTAATGGAAGTATACATCATCCCTGCCTGTTGTTCAGTACAACTAGTCCCACTCCTGGTAACACTGGCCTGATTTATTAACAAAAGTTAAGCAAAAGTAAGCAAAGCAGGCAAAACCATGTTGCATTGGAGGTGGAGGTAAATTTAAAATGTTATGGCAGATTTATAGTTGGGGTAGGGCATGTCCTAGATCAACTTTAAATTTCAGTGTACAAATAAAGCTAGCAAGTATTTGTGTGCTACATGAAAAAACAGCCAGTATTTTTAATTATGTGCAAAATACTAAACTAATTTGCACCCCTTACATTGTAACATGGTTTTGTCCAGAAAACTTGAGTGAGAAAACTTACTCAATTTTTTGCTTAACTTTCCTTGAATGAATCAGGCTCACTATCTTTATTCTACTGCTAATCCTGGAACTGTTGTAAATATATCGTTTTACTTACAAATTTGGCGCATTTAAATATCTTACATATTTTCAGAAGGCACATCACCACTCCCACCTGTGGGCAGGTCTGAGGGGCATATGAAGAGGTGTGAGGGGCATATAAACAGGTGTGAGGGCATATGAGGAGGTGCGAGGGGCATATAAAGAGGTGTGAGGGGCATATGAAGAAGTGTGAAGGGCATATGAAGAGGTGTGAGGGGCATATGAAGAGATGTGATGGGCATATGAAGAGGTGTGAGGGGCATATGAAGAGGTGTGTGGGGCATATGAAGAGGTGTGAGGGTCATATGAAGAGGTATGAGGGGCATATAAAGAGGTGTGAGCGGCATGTGAAGAGGTGTGAGGGGCATATAAAGAGGTGTGAGGGGCATATGAAGAGGTGTGAGGGGCATATAAAGAGATATGAGGGGCATATGAAGAGGTGTGAGGGGCATATGAAGAGGTATGAGGGGCATATAAAGAGGTGTGAGGGACATATGAAGAGGTGTGAGGAGCATATGTAGAGGTGTGAAGGGCATATAAAGAGGTGTGAAGGGCATATAAAGAGGTGAGAGGGGCATATAAAGAGGTGTGAGGGGCATATAAAGAGGTGTGAGCGCCATGTGAAGAGGTGTGAGGGGCATATAAAGAGATATGAGGGGCATACGAAGAGGTGTGAGGGGCATATGAAGAAGTGTGAGGGGCATATGAAGAAGTGTGAGGGGCATATGAAGAGGTGTGAGGGGCATATGAAGAGGTGTGAGGGGCATATTAAGAGGTGTGAGGGGCATATGAAGAGGTGTGAGGGGCATATGAAGAGGTATGAGGGGCATATAAAGAGGTATGAGGGGCATATAAAGAGGTGTGAGGGGCATATAAAGAGGTGTGAGGGGCATATGAAGAGCTGTGAAAGCATATAAAAAGGTGTGAGGGGCATATGAAGAGGTGTGAGGGGAATATGAAAAGGTGTGAGGGGTATACAAAGAGATATGAGGGGCATGTGAAGAGGTGTGAGGGGCTAATGAAGAGGTATGAGGGGCATATAAAGAGGTGTGAGGAGCATATTAAGAGGTGTGAGGGGCATATGAAGAAGTGTGAGGGACATATGAAGAGGTGTGAGGGGCATATGAAGAGGTGTGGGGTGCGTATAAAGAGGTGTGTGGGGCATATGAAGAGGTGTGAGGGGCATATAAAGAGGTGTGAGGGGCATATAAAGAGGTGTGAGGGGCATATGAAGAGGTGTGAGGGGCATATGAAGAGGTGTGAGGGGCATATAAACAGGTGTGAGGGCATATGAGGAGGTGTGAGGGGCATATGAAGAGGTGTGGGGCATATGAAGAGGTATGAGGGGCATATGAAGAGGTGTGAGGGGCATATGAAGAGGTGTGAGGGGCATATGAAGAGGTATGAGGGGCATATAAACAGGTGTGAGGGCATATGAAGAGGTATGAGGGCATATGAGGAGGTGTGAGGGGCATATGAGGAGGTGTGAGGGGCATATGAAGAGGTGTGAGGGGCATGCCTCTTTGTGGTATCTGTAGATATTTTTAATCTAGACTGGTTGGCCACCTATGACCTAATGTATCTGCTTAATGTGTTCCTGATTGTTGTTCAACCATTGCTGTGTGATTCCTGCTCCTCTCACAGTAAAGGTCACAGGGAATTTTCCTGTCTCCTCAATACTGACTGAACAGTGCCTGTTACAATTACCTTACATCGGCTGCTTGATTATTAAATGCAGTGAAATGTTGTTACACAGGGAACCATAATGTGACTGGCATTCAGAACTGGAAGGAACATGGACAATGGTTTGTGGTGCATGATGGGACAGATGCAGTTTGAGCCTTTGGATATATGAACACACTGGAGAGAGTCTATGTAGGGTAAGCATGGTTATCATGTGGAAAGGAAAGTCAATCTCAGTCTGGCTGGTTACCAAGATGTATGTATAAACGTTATAAATAGACGTGCTTTTGACATCACAATTTTCTAGCACCAGCTTGACTGAAGCATATGGCTATAACTCGTTGTGCAGTTGTTGTCAATTAGGTGCTTGGATTGGCTACATGTGGACATGCAAAAGTTTGCTGAGCTACTTTTTTTTGTGCTGCTTTTAACATTCTAATACTTTAATTTGTGAGGTTTAACCACACCCACTTCATCTCCTACTTACCCATCCCCAGTTTTGCAGAATGAATGCAAGAGATGCTCTGACTATAGGCAGACAACACCAATGTTACTTTTTAGAATTAGATCTGTCAGCTGCTCTGCACCAAGACACGAGTATCTTTCACCAGTCACCTCTATCAAACTAGTATTGGACACACACTCACATTAATCTGGTTGTAGTACAAGCTGTCCTCAGGGCTACTCAGGGTTTTGGGCTGTTGACATCGCCTTCGTGTTGTCCTCATCTTCTTCTCCAGGAACTTCTCTGAACCTGCCACGAGAATATAGACTCATGCACTGTTGAAATATTTATATCACATAATCATAACTGTTGTCTTCTGTAACAGTAAAAAGGTATAATTCATGGTATGCTAAATTTTGTCCTATGAAACGCTGCAATGAAAAAAGATTGCCGGGGCCTTGTAAAAATCGAAGGAAAAATCAGTTTTTTGCGCATAAGCTAAATGGGCAGTCTAAAGGATGCAATTGGTCTGTACTGTGAACAGTTTATTCTTCCTGTTAAAGGGATAGAAACCTCGGGCCTGATTCATTAAGGATCTTAAATTAAGAAGTATCTTATTTCACTCTCCTGGACAAAACCATGTTACAATGCAAGGGGTGCAAACTAGTTTTCTGTTTTGCACATAAATACGTTAAATACTGACTGTTTTTTCATGTAACAAACAAATACTTGATAGCTTATTTGTACACTGAAATTTAAAGTTGATATTTGTGTGCTACATAAGAAAACAGTCAGTATTTAACAGGAGACTGAAATAAGATACATCTTCATTTAAGATCCTTAATGAATCAGGCCCCTAGAATCTAATTTTTAAATATGAAAATAAAATTTCAAACACTAAGGGGGAATTCAATTAGCTGCGAGTGTCTTGCCACCATTCTGGAGACACTGAAGATTTTGATAACAATCTCACTCATTTTTCTTAGTGCCCCAAAGAGTTGCTAGAAAAAATGAGTGGAGACTTCTACCGTAGTAACTGAGAAAGTGCGCAGCCACGATGTTCTGAGGAACTAATCTCCCCTAAGGGGGAGATTCAATTGGCTGCTCTGTGCAGCCGGATATCACTGAAATATCAGTCTGCGCACATTATGATCATTACAGTAGAGAATCTCTGCCATGGGGTGCAAGGGAAAATGAGTGGAGATTTCAGTTCCACCATTGGCACAATGTGTCCCCGCGGACTGTTCCAGAGTCACACCGCTCTGAATTGAATCTCTTCCTAAACTGGAAATGTAAATTTTCCCAAACCTACACAGAGTGTAATATGTGTTACATCATCAAGCTTATAATCTAGGTGGTTCTCTGCATTGTTTTCCATACACATACATGAAAAATGGATGCCCCAAGGAATAAAGATGACCTTAAAACGCTTTAGCTATAACAAGTTCCTCAAACCTCCATACATTTGTGCATATACTTACTAACTCATTTATATAGAGCAACTTTCATTGCTAATGTGATTTTTCTTTACATCAATAGCTAAATGAACATTTCTGCAGATGGCCTCAAAGTAAAAGCTGACTAATGTAATGTAATCTAATGTAATATAGATTTCCAATCTTTTCTGAATCGGAAAATCGGGATTGTTGTGGGAAAATCAGGTCTGTTATTGGAAAATCAGGAGACATGAGGGTCTAAAGTTATTATCTAGGCTGATGTAAAGAAGGAAGAGAAATGTGTTTTTCCTATTGCATCAGGCCCAGCTGGAAGTTGAGGCCCTTATGTGTTACTAAAGCATTTAACTCACTAACATGCTATAAATTATTTGTTAGAGAGGAAAGGAAGTATGGAAAAGAGCCTCCCTAATACAGTGAATATCCAATTAAAAAAATAACAATGGTCATTAAGTACACTCCTGTACTTAATGACCGTTTTTATCCCCACTATCACTCCTGATAGTGGGGAGTAGAAGCTTGGCACTCTGACACATGATTTCAGATGCCCAAACATAGGATTTTTCTAGAGATAAGCAACATTCTCAGAACAGTTCCATGGAATGTTTGCTTCATTCCACATTTGGCTATGAAATTTTGCAAGCAACATTTGTATGTAAGGTGTTTCCAGCCTTTGGCTGGGTACAAACTATACAAAATGTCTCCTGATGCAAAGTCGTGATCAACATGCCGATTCATGTATACACACTATATGTTTTACAAGATTTACCTTCAGATCTGTGCTCTTCATCTGTCATAACCATCAGCTGAAAAAATGGTGACTCTGCACTCTCCATAGAGATCTATGGACACTGCTGGTCCTGAGTGTATACACACTGCAGGATTGGAACGTCATTTTCACCTTAGAAACCACCGTTGAAAAGTCAGCCTGGTTTGTCTTTGTGAGGTGGATATATTTATAAAATATTTAAAGATTGCCTGCAGTGGCAGCCATGTTGTGTGCTGATAAAAATATATCTAAGCCTGTCAATTAGCTAGGAAACATTCCTGTCACTTAGGCATCTTATGAGCAATATTCACGAGGGACTCCTTCCTGGTGAACTGATAGGCTGCTTTCAGTGTAGGACAAAACGACCGAGGGAGTGCGCAAAAGCAGCTTTGGCTCTGCCATGTACTACAACTCCAGCAAGTGCACTTAGACTTCTGCAAAAGGATTTGCAGTGCAAAATGGCAACTACAGGCGAGGGGAGGAGTTTGGTGGCGTGAGGGCGTTCCTTGTCATGTACAGGGTAGGTGCACCAATGTGTCCAGTTATTTCAAAACAGTGAATAAAAGAGATTTTATTTTGCAAAGCAAGTTTATTGGATGAGGTGGAGAGGGTGAATTTTTAGCGGTGACCCTTGCAGTAGGGAGGGGTACACAGCCATGATCACTGCACAAATGATCTTGAATTTTGCCCCAGCTCGGAGGCAGTAGCATTTGGGACTCAGCCCGTACTTTTAATGGGACACGTTTTGCTCGTTCATGTTGCACATTGACAGAGAAACACATTTCTAGCCTCATCGCCAGCAGTGTAATAAACAGCTTTACACACACACAATGGACACATGTAATAAAGACAGATGTCCCCTCACCCTAGTGATTAACAGAAGAGATAAATGAGGGTAAAGTATTTTAGAATGAAAATGTAAAACTTGAATTAAATGAAGTGGTCGGCCCTAAAGTGACAGGTTGAACCTTTGCTCATTCTGCCTCTTCCGATTTGTCCACCTATTTGCACACAGACGTACGTCTAGTTTGTGGAAGCATCTCCTGGGAGCGGTCACATCACTTATGTCTTAATTGTGGCTTGTTGGTGTGGGTGGAATTTGACAGCACACAATGGCTGATACCGGTCATCCGACTGCCACCAAGCTCTCATCAATTTTGAGCATTATTGGGCATAATGGTCAATTTGGGAGCATGCGCGCTGCATATCAACCCATTATCAACTGTGATTTTAATCCCTCTTTACTGTTACTTGGGAATGGATAAATAAGAGACGGTTAATTTTTGGCTACCTTCAAACCTGTACTGAAACTATTTAGGAAATATCAGTAAGTGCAGAACATTACTGTGTGGATAATGCATTTATTGTGTATCTACCCACTGCACCATAATATATCTTTCAGTGCTGTTTTTTCAATGGATCGAGACAATGTGCAGGAGGAGGAGCCAGAGCCAAGGGGTGGGGTTAGTAAAACCGCACTGACTGGCTGGAACTCACTCAACTTTTATGCCTGCCTGGCTACGTCACTCTGGGTGCAGGGGGCCCACAAGTCAAGAGGATGGCAAATTACCCATAGCTGGGACTCTTCAAAGGAAAACTAGTGTTAGCTATGCTGATTCTGCAGAAACCATTGATCATAGGGTAAAATGTGTTAATGAAGTCAGGTGGTTTAAACAGTCCTTATTAAGAGAGGTCAACAGGCAGCGCCCAGTTAGCAGATGCTACAGAATATATGTAAGACAGTACTTTTGTTTACATTCTACCAGGGAGATTCAATTCAACGTGATGTTCCTCAAGAACAGTCTGCGGAGACACTCCGAGCCAATGTCCACGCTCAAATCTCCACTTATTTAGAGTAGAATATTGAGGTGTAAAACGTTACAGTATGTACTGTATGTAAGCAAGAACACCTTGATAAATACATTAGAGGTTGTATATGCAATCAGGCTGGTGGAAATGCACCAGGGCTTATTTCCATGATTGGGAAAGTAATGCTGCACTTTTTTCCTGTATAATTTATAAACACGACAAGAGAAAAAATGTGGCAATAAGACTTTTATATTGGCACAATACTTTCCTTTACAAATGTTATATTAATAGTGTTTGAGCCATGTGCCAATACCTCCCAGGAACGAAACAAGCTTGTAATGTACCTGTACTTCTGCGCGATGCACAGGAACGTGAATACCGCTTACTTCCGACCACTTCATTTGCATAATTCATTTTGTTAACTTCTGTTACACAGACATCAAAATCCTTAAAACACACAAGACAAAAACAAAATGAATTGGTTTTAAAAATGTTACTGTGAATTTCTCAACTGACTGTTAGATAAACTCAAAATAATCCTCCCCAGCCTCATTCTGTTCCCCTCTGTAAACTCTCTATTGCCAGAAAATATAAAAATTCAGATGGAATGATATGATATTTATTGAACATTTTCTTTGTTGTGCTTTGACAGTAACAAAGAAAATAAGGAAAAAAAACTGCACTCTGGACTGGATACTGGCAAAGCGCAATTAAAGTTTTGTTCTGTAGCAGCTGTTGCACATTATACCAGAAGTTTAGTAGTTTGCGCAAAAAGATTGCAGAAGTTTCGAGAATGAGATCATTGAAATGAGGAAAGGGATGGACTCGATTTTCCGACACTGCCGAGGTGGCAGATATTGGACCACATTCTTCTTACTTTCAATGGCACAATCTTTGATCTTCCAGTTACACATCTATGAAAAACTAATATTTAGGTGAACTTTGAGAAAAAGTATTTCAAACACACAATAAAGACAGTCCCAATGTCCCTCTATTTTTATTATTATATGAAGACACGAATTAAGTGCTTTTGGCAGACAAATGAGCACAGTTGTGGAAATAACAAAGTGGTGCCTAAAAGATCCTTAGTGAGGGGCACAGTGTCGGGTCAATGGATTGCCGACAGGACATATGTATACAGGGCCAGGCTGGGCTGGGGGGCTGGGGATATCTGCCCCCCGGGCCGGTCCCATAATGCGCTACCTTGAGCTGGGTCACTGGGCCACCTTCCTTTTTTATTTCTTTAAAATTTCTAGTAGGCTGCCGAGTTAAGTCTTGCCCCCCTGGGGTAAAATTTGCCAGCCCTCCCCTGTATGTAAACCTATTTCTTTTCACAATGTAGATCATAAGGGAGTCAGTAATAATTGTGAGTTCTTAAACAAATCATACACTTTTCTCACGCACACTTGTCTGACCCTCTTGACAGCTCTGACCTTTAAATGAGTAACATGCCGCCCTCCATGCAGCAGACTTCCCTTCTTTGGTCCTAGTGATTGTGATGGCAGAATAAGCAGTTGAACAATCTATGTAGCAGGTTAATCCATCATTGGATGTTGATATCAGACAACCCAGCCATAGGTTACCCTATCGCTGGATCACTTTATACCGCTGCTGTGGTCACATATTGGGATGTTTCTGCCTATAGGTAATATTCAGCCCACCTGAAGTACCAGAAGTCATTTGGGCATCCCCTGAAATATACCCTGTTGCCATCTACTGTGACAACATTACACATAGATTAGGCATCAGCTATCTTACAGCACTGAGAGCTGACAACCAGCCAATAGCTCCCACGAACCTACAAATAGCTCAGAAATCCAACAGGGAATCCAAAGGTAAAAGCCTCTTTTACGCATATATAGCTGAATGTTACAAAGCTATTGAGGTTTATATACCCTTTGTATGGTGTTACACCTGCCTCTAACAAAAGTAATCCCCACAATGTATACTGTACATAATTTACAATGGGTTAATTACTATCAATAGGCAATCAGCCAATCAAATTTGGTTTCACTGTGTAACTTGAACAAGATCACTCATAGCTGATTGATGATTGGTTGCTAGGGGTTACTGCACATGTGTCCTTTATTTGTCATTTATTAGCATATATCCCCCATAGTAGTAGCTTTAACAGTGATATAATACACAAGTGATGTAGATATACGTATTAACTTCTGTATATAATATCTATATAAACAGTGAGTTCTGATCATCATTTATATTCAAAGAGTTCTGGTGTCATCTCTTTAGTGTTAATTAAGGAAACCTGTGTATTATAAGGAATAATGTACCCCCTACTGTAATATATTATAGATGTTAGAAGTTATATTGGATTTCTTTGACCTGTATAAAAGTTCTTGTACTACAAATGAACGCACAACTGCTGGTAGGTAATAAGGGTATTATATATATTACAATTGTTATAGCTACTTTTTTTTTATTTTAAAAAATTATTTGTAAGGTGATATAATAGTTCCAGCATCCATCCGAATTGTCGTGTAGAACATAAACCCTCCCCTTATAGTCATCACACTAATCTATGACAATAGTGTAAATAAAGAACAAAGGTTTGATTTCCTAATGCTGAATAAAAGTATTTTCAGAAATTATTTTCAAGTTCACTGTTGTGACCTTATTAGTGTTAAATAAGCCATAGAGAAAGTTATGATTATATAAGAAGCTTCTTGCAATGAAAAAAATAAATGGTTTTATTATTGTAACATGTACAGGTAATTCTACTAATTTCTGTAATTTCACGAATGGGAAACGACAGGAGGGATTATATGAAACTATAACAATCAGTGTAAAGTAAGTTTACTGATAGTCTAAAACTTGTTATGCGTGTGGTAGAATGACCACATTTGGCCACCCACTTGGAGGGGCCGAATGACTAGATGGCAGAGGCCCCGCCCCGTACAGTGTGATTGGCTGCTGACTGCACGCAGATGCAGTTTCAAATCTGATTCCGATTTGCTTTGACAGCACAATTAATTAGTGGAAATGCATAGGTTTTTTTCTGCTAGCTAGCAGGTAATAAAAACTAGTAGAGCAATTATATGTGGTAACCATGGAGTCATTTCTCTAATTGTAGGAGGAAGCATAGAATGTAGAAGATGGAATATTCCCAGGGCCCGATTAAGGGTTCAGGCCACCCGAGGTTAATATTCGTGTAGCACCCCTTGCCTTCCATGCCAGGCTAATTCGTGGTAGGTAAAAATGAACTCATCATTTTCTTGTGATTTGTTTTATGTGATTTCTGTTTAATGTAACCAACACATTTATCTGCCGTGTGCACCTTTGTACTCCTTTTTTTTCACTCTAATAAAAATCTTTTGAGGTATAAAAAAAATGAACTCGCCTTTAATTGAAAATACGGTTTTCCGGCGGGTTTGAAAAACCAATCAGATTCTAGCTATCATTTACTTAGTACATTCTTCAAAATGATGGCTAGAATCTGATTGGTTGCTATAGGCAACATCTCCACTTTTTAAACCCGCCAGAAAACTCTCAGCTTGATACATTTACCCCCAGATGTGTTTTTAAGTTAATTGGGTTCTATCTGAGGCAGCTGAGTATAGCTCGATAGTGACCTGGAGCGGTAAGGGTTAACTTACCGCTTTGTTGGGCCAGTCTGAGGGGACATGCGCATGCGTCGCCGGTTCACTCATGCACAGTAAAAAATACAATAAAATATGAATAAAATAAAAAAAATTTTTTTCAAAACATTGACCACTGAAAAAATAAAGCAATTTTTTCATTTGTTTTCTTCACTTCTCCCGCAATACCTGGCGAATCTTCAACTCCAAAAACATACTAGTAGGTTAATTGGCTGCTATCAAATTGACCTTAGTCTCTCTCTCTCTGTCTGTGTGTGTGCGGCAGCATATAAGGACAATGGACAAAGTTGGTGGGCAGCATATAAGGACAATGGACAAAGTTGGTGGGCAGCATATAATGACAAGGGACGAGGCTGGTGGGCAGCATATAAGGTCAATGGATGAAGCTGGCATGCAGCATATAAGGACAACGGACAAGGCTGGCCGGCAGCATATAAGGACAATTGACGAGGTTGGCCAACAGAATATAAGGACAATGGACGAGGCTAGCAATCAGCATATAAGGACAATGGGCGAGGCTGGCAAGCAGCATATAAGGACAATGGACAAGGTTGGTGGGCAGCATATAATGACAAGGGACGAGGTTGGCCTGCAGAATATAAGGACAATGGACGAGGCTAGCAATCAGCATATAAGGACAATGGACGAGGCTGGCAAGCAGCATATAAGGACAATGGACAAGGTTGGTGGGCAGCATATAATGACAAGGGACGTGGTTGGCCAGCAGAATATAAGGACAATGGACGAGGCTAGCAATCAGCATATAAGGACAATGGACGAGGCTGGCAAGCAGCATATAAGGACAATGGAAAAGGTTGGTGGGCAGCATATAAGGATAATGGACAAAGTTGGTGGGCAGCATATAAGGACAATGGACAAAGTTGGTGGGTAGCTTATAATGACAAGGGACGAGGCTGGTGGGCAGCATATAAGGTCAATGGATGAGGCTGGCATGCAGCATATAAGGACAATGGACAAGGCTGGCCGGCAGCATCAGGGCCATCTTTTCCATTGGGCACGATGGGCAAGTGCCCGGGGGCCCCACGGGCAAGGGGGCCCCATAGGCAGGGCTCTTAATTAGAATAAATAATGCTGCAAAAGAAAAAACCTGCAAAAAAAAACCTTCAAGGGTCACTGAGCAAGTACATCTATCTATCTCTATCCCTATATATCTATATCTATATCTGTATCTCTATACATCTATATCTATATATATATCTATATATGTAGGGGCCCCGGTGCACTGCTTTGCCCGGGGGCCCATAATGTTGTTAAGATGGCCCTGGGCAGCATATAAGGATAATTGTTGAGGTTGGCCAGCAGAATATAAGGACAATGGACGAGGCTAGCAATCAGCATATAAGGACAATGGGCAAGGCTGGCAAGCAGCATATAAGGACAATGGACGAGGCTAGCAATCAGCATATAATGACAAGGGACGAGGTTGGCCAGCAGAATATAAGGACAATGGACGAGGCTAGCAATCAGCATATAAGGACAATGGACGAGGCTGGCAAGCAGCATATAAGGACAATGGAAAAGGTTGGTGGGCAGCATATAAGGACAATGGACAAAGTTGGTGGGCAGCATATAAGGACAATGGACAAGGTTGGTGGGCAGCATATAAGGACAATGGATGAGGCTGGCCAGCAGCATATAAGGACAATGGTCCATATGGAAAGACAGCATGTAAAGTCCATGTACAGGAACCAAGAATGCTGGGAAAAGAACAGAAAAAATAAAGGGACCCATACACTAAAATATACATTTTTAATAAGTAACAACTTTTGCAAACCACCCAAATAATCTGACAGATAAGGGCAACGTAATCCTTTCTCTATGAGCTGCAACCAAAACAATGAGTCCTCTATTATTACAAGTACTGTATGTTTATGATAATAGCACTGACCTAAACACAGGTTGCCAGTGGATATAAAGAAAAAGAATGAGGACATAGCTGTAGATACTAAAACCTATAATCATGCAGATGAGAACAAGTTGGACATTAGAGATTATATATCCTTTATCCCACATTGACAGTAGCTCAGAGGATACAGACGATGACCTTTAATCTCTTCACAGATCCACTATTTCCACCTCCTGAAAGTACAGGAAATGGTTAATCCCAGATTATCACGTAGCTGATATCACAAGGTATTTTTGATAAATAGCTCTCTTTTTTTAAACCATACTTTTATGGGCTGGAAATCTCAGGGCACATTATGCAGTATTCCCCCCGCGCTTCATTTGTATCAGCAAAAAGCTATAGGAAGGTATTAATCTGCTTAACATTTCTAAGTACATCATCCAACGGATTTTGATTTATTTTTTTTTATCTTACATATGCTCTACAGAGTTACTGGCAAAAAAAATGTACATTTTCTTCATTTCATCCTTTCAACATCAAATGGTAAGCAGCAAAAATTGGATCAAACTTCAAAGCCTGTGCTGTGCTCCAAGTCACAGAGAGACTCCTCCATTTCACATATTGAATTCGAGCAGGATATCAAAGTGCTACCAAAGAACCTCAGGTCTTTACGAAAATAGAGGCTGTAACATCTGTAGCTAAGCGGAGTGCACAGACACACCACCTCAGGGAGCAGCTAGCGTTTTATTCTCTGCAGCAAATTTTCAGCCTTTTGATACTCTCTTTTCACTGTACCTCCCTGTCTTTCCACGGGACTGAAGTTCTTAGCAAGCAAGGCTTTTGTCTCAGAGACTTCAAAACATAACTAACGGTTTCATGTTCACATGGCTCAGCCAAATAGCTGTGAACACATCTCAGAACAGTAGACAGAGGAATGCAAAAGTAACAATGCAGTGTTCAGAGCCTGCACATAAGACTACCTTCTCTGACTGCTTGTCCAGGCCGTGCGAGTCTGTGAAATGGGTTGTAGCATAATTCTCTTGCCTGGAAGACAGAAAAGATGTAAAAAATAATTTAATTGCGGGGAAATAAAATTACGCCATACTACACCTGATTATATATATGTATAGAATTAGGTGGTAAGGTTGTAAAGTAAACTTTTTAAGGGCTGTAAGGTAAAAATAACATTTTGAAAGGTTGAACCTGAGTGTTTCTGCCTCACCATGTAACTGTAAGTTTGTTCATTTATTTTTTATTTTCGTTAATGTGTTTCTAAATGTATTTAATAACTACACCGGCAATGTTGTGATTCAAGCGGAGTATTTCAACGGGTGGCATGTGATTGTATATGAGATGTGGCTAACTGCACATGCTCCCTCATTGGCTCAGAGAGCTCAAGTATTTCCTGGTGAATCATTGTCATATACAGCTTCTAGGCCTCGGGTTCATCAGTTTGTAGTTAATCATTATCGTGTCCCAGGGTATAATGTGATCCAAACTCACATCCAATGCTAAGACATTCTCTATTTCCCAGGTACTTCTTGCTGCTGCCAAATCCCCAATGTGTTACAACAAATATTGTGATATGATTAGGGGATTCCATCCAATTACATCTTTGGGGGGCAGGGAAGTTATTACAAATATAAGTATACTTACCAAGGGAGGCAAATTGTAAGGTCAGGGAGGAGCGGGGTGAGGCGAAATGCGTCATTTTGACCCCACCCTTGTGATGTATAAAAAAAAGTATAAGTATGGGGACAGGGCCCCTATCCGATCCACTTTACTAGGAAGTGGTCTGGATGATGGAGAAGGGCCTGCTCTCCCGGGAGTCTGAGAGACCTACCGAGTATTCAGAAGTCTCCCGGACATTCCAGGAGAGTGGACAAGTGTGGATATAAGCTGTGACATTAGTCACATAACAGAAGTGGTATAAACAGGCAGTCATTATCATGTATTACATTATCCTGGTCGAGGGAATGTACCGGTACAGGATAGGATGCCAGGGAGGATGATTTAGAGCAGGGATGTGCTGAGAGGACTGAGTATAGGAAATGCAAACTACTTTAAAGATCATTGACTGTCTTTGACTATATGGTGGGGGCATATGATCCACTGTCACTTATATGGACTCTCGTGTATCTAACAGGTTGGAGATTGTGTGATCTGGAAACTCATCTTTATTGTACTTTGTAAAAGGCTCATGGACTGCAATATTTAAACCTGACTGTGTCTGGATTATGTTTGAGACACATAGGTAAATTTGATTGCTACGGGCACTCGACCCTGTGTCTGTATATTATAACCACGGCACCAGCATCTTCTGCTGGTCATCAAACAAATGACCAATATGGTAAATGTAACAAGTGCTGTAATTAGTTTCCTTACCTGCTAGTGTCTATTCTAGGTCCTAGGTTTGCTTTTTAATGTGTGTATTTGTAAGCAGGGGCGTAGGAACCGGGAAGGGGGGGGGGGAGTCGAGGCAGAGGGGGCAGTTGGACTCCAAGTCCTATAGTAGTCCTTGACATTTTGCCCCCCATGAAAATTTTCATTCCTACGCCCCTGTATGTATGCCCACTGAAGTGCAACTGAAAAAGGCAAAATGCATCTCATTAAATAGTATAGGGTGAGAACTAACCTCCGCCAGCTCAGATTTAGTGGAAAATGCAAGGCTACAGTGAAAATGGATGTGACCCACTGGACACCACTAAAAATGTGTCACACTCCCAATACCCAGACTTACCATTTTCCATTGTTGTGATAGGGATGTGTATTGTTTGAGGTTTCATCTGTGAGTGTGAATGATTTGCTATTCTTCAATACAATATAATGTTTTCTTGCGATGTATCCCTTAAAGACTATATAGGAAAGAAATACATGAAAAATAATATCACTTCTTTGGAAATATTTGCAAATTCAAAACAGTACAACTTTAATTATAAATTAATTTAATTAATTATATATAACAGAACATGTGTGTGGTGATCTCGGTGATTCTTAGGTATTACAAGTATTCCGTGAAATCACTGTAATCGCAGGCAAATCATGGAGGTAAATGTCCACAAAATATTATTCTCACCCAGTACCAATTCCATTTATCTGTGTTACTATCTTCTGACCTGTTTTGATACTTTTTGATAGGCTCATTCAATGTTGTTGGCTACAGGTAAAGACAAACATTGCATCCTAAGGGGGATGGGTTGAAGAGGTGGTCCAAGGTCAGTCTCCCAAACAATATATATACTGTTGGGTTCTGGAAGCTAATGTTTGATAATTGAGCATACAAACATATCAAAGCTCTGCCATTGGGTTACTTCTGTGACTGTGGGATAGTAATTAAGAGCTTCATCTGACGATATCTATATTGTTCTACTGTAGTGATGTTCCAGTTGAAGTGAATTAACTGGAAAGCAGGGTACCTAGAAACAATTCCCAATGCCTTTTCTATTAGGATAAACCGCCTTCTTCTTAATTATGATGGAGAGATCATAAATGGGAATATTCTGGGACTGAGCAATATTTGATCTTATATTCCAGATCCTGCTTATAAGTCCGACCAGAGCCGGATTTAGACCACATGGGGCCCTAGGCAAGATACTGGTTTGGAGCCCCCTCCCTGAAAAAATCCATAGCACTATAGTTTTTTAGCATAACATATACCCCTATTCAGGGGCTGGCTGGAAGACTTTAGCCCGGGGGTGCAAGCATATAGCACTGGCCCATAAGTAGCGGCCCATTTTTAAAGGTTGGTCTCACCACTAGCCCTGGGAGGGCCCTCTGGGAACCACTGGGCCCTAGTTAATTGCCTAGGTTGGCTAATGGTAAATCCGGCCCTGAGTCCAACAGTCCAGTTACAGGTCCATAACTCACTGGGAACACTAGGGACCTGACTCAAGTATGTGACATATCTTGCCTGAAACTGGTCTTGCTTCGAAACAGACATTACGCCAATGAACCCAACCTCATGCAATTCATGTCTGAATGCAAATGACACTTATAACTGTCTACGACTTAAGAGGTGTGATAGGGAGAGACGGGGGCGGATGAACTTAGGCCATGTACAATAAGGTTGCGTCAACACATATGCCTGGTTTCAGGCATATATTCAGGCAGAGCATATTTACACTGAAATTGAAATGTATCTTGAGATACGCTTGGATGCAAATAAAGTCGGACATACGTTGAAGTTCTGAGCTCTTTTTGAAGTGAAACTTCTTTGCTGGCACCTAGTAAAACTCTTTCATGGAGGTAATAAATTATAATGGATGTGATCTTATGTACTTCCCCCGCACGCTCTGACCCCTCTGAACTACCGCACATGACCATTTCTAGCACTGCGTTAGCCTTTGGAGTATCTGGCATGCTGGTAGTTTCACAACATCTGGAAAGCCACAGGTTGGCCAGGCCTGTACTAGATCATCTCTACAAAACTGTGATTTATTAATATTTAGAGCATGAAAATGCTCTATTAGTGTAATATTTGTCTGATAACACAAAATAACAGCGCAGGATAGCTGGAACACAATGTCCAATCTCATCCGGCAACCAGCGCACTGTTAGATGCTAATTACAAATTTGGTCTCAGGGACTCTGTTTTGCCCTATTATTGGTGGATTTTGTGAGCTTTGGCTAATGGTTAGGATTCATGCATTGGGTGGGTCTGGGAAGAGTAGAGGGTATTATCGCACTTTCTGCTGCACACCTTATTTACCTGTACACAGTGATACAGTAGGGGACTGTGTCGTTATGTATATAGTGCGGTGATAAGTCATGGACCTTTAAAGAAATCTCTCAGTTACATTATTCAATAGAAATGGAGACCTTGATATCAATGATACGATAGAGCTAATGAGACAGTATTACTGGAGGTTGTGACAGGCAGTGCTACCCCATACTGTACTATGTTCCTAAGGTATAGAAGCTGTATCTTGTATCACCATACCATGTGTGGTGTATATTATTATATAATAGCAGTGTCCGACACATGTCAGCAGGTTATGGTACTAATTTACATTTTCTTACTGATAGGCAATGTTACCCCAGTTTTGGTGGGGGTCAGTAATTGTTCTGAAGAGCAATGGGCAATGTTCTCTACTGTGCTTATAGACTATATAAAACAAATGATGGTGTAACTGGATATGCTATTTTCTCTGCACATCAAAACACCAAGCTTCATTTTTGCTGGTCACATGTAGTTTTTTCAAACTAAAATTTACCCTTAATCTCCTATTGTAAAACTAAAACTAGTGTTATTTAAATATTTGCAGAATGAAATCTGTCTTGAGTACAGGGTCCTCTTGTGTGTGGCACATTGTTCTTTATTATTCTATAATGGAAAAAGCTGAGAACCCCGATTTGTGCACTTACACACCTCTACTCTCCCCTGACATGTGCACCCAGAAAACTGTGCTCTCCTCTGACATGTGCACCCACACAGCTGTGCCCTCTCCTGACTTTTGCACCCACAAAACAGTGTCCTCTCCCGACTTGTGCACCCACACAGCTGTGCCCTCTCCTGACTTTTGCACCCACAAAACAGTGTCCTCTCCCGACTTGTGCACCCACACAGCTGTGCCCTCTCCTGACTTGTGCACCCACACAGCAGTGCCCTCTCCTGACTTGTGCACCCACACAGCAGTGCCCTCTCCTGACTTGTGCACCCACACAGCAGTGCCCTCTCCTGACTTGTGCACCCACACAGCAGTGCCCTTTCATGACTTGTGCACCCACACAGCTGTGCCCTCTCCTGACTTGTGCACCCACACAGCAGTGCCATCTCTCGACTTGTGCACCCACACAGCTGTGCCCTCTCCTGACTTGTGCACACACACGGCTGTGCCCTCTTCTGACTTGTGCACACACACGGCTGTGCCCTCTTCTGACTTGTGCACCCACAGAACTGTGCTCTACCCTGAAATGTGCATCCACAAAACTGTGCCCTCTCCTGACTTGTGCACCCACACAGCTGTGCCCTCTCCTGACTTGTGCACACACACGGCTGTGCCCTCTTCTGACTTGTGCACCCACAGAACTGTGCTCTACCCTGAAATGTGCATCCACAAAACTGTGCTCTCTCCTGACTTGTGCACCCACAAAACAGTGTCCTCTCCTAACTTGTGCACCCACAAAACTGTGCTCTCTCCTGACATGTGCACCCACACAGCTGTGCCCTCTCCTGACTTGTGCACCCACAAAACAGTGCTCTCCCCTGACATGTGCCGCCACACAGCTATGCCCTCTCCTGACTTGTGCACACACAAAACAGTGCTCTCCCCTGACATGTGCACCCACACAGCTGTGCCCTATCCTGACTTGTGCACACACAAAACAGTGCCCTCTCCTGACTTGTGCCCCAACAAAACTGTGCTCTTCCCTGACATGTGCATTCACAAAACAGTGCCCTCTCCTAAGTTGCGCACCCACAAAACTGTGTTCTCTCCTGACATGTGCACCCACACAGCTGTGCTCTCCCTGGACTTGGGCAGCCACACACCTTTGCCTTCCCCAGACTTGTAAGAAAATGCAAAGAAATGTCACTTAAAATGCGCATGCTTGGCACACACTGCCTTTAACTAATTTAAAACACAAGTTGTGTGCAGGTTGTGTCCGAATATAAATCAGGTCCTATGAGACCTTCTTGCAGCCCATTCACACAGTTAGGAGATATTCCAATGAAACACAGGCTAATAGTAGCCATTTTCCAACCAAATTTTCTACCAATGTTGATAATTGTTCTATGTACTTCAATAGCAATATCATCTGGCATTGTGGCTGTTTTGGGTCTACAAACCCTGTCATATCAGGTGTAATTGACCAATATCCACTGTGATATTGCAATGTGTGGCAGCTTAAGGCAATTTTATCTGCATGTTGTTGTGATTTGTTCATATTGGTCACCAGGCACAGAAACTAGGGCCATGGAAATGCTTTTAAAACAAACCCATAGAGTGTAATGCAATTACCGGCGAGGTGGCGCATGGACATCGTGCCACGCACATTGCCGGCAATTACGGAAGAAATCTCTGCTCATTTTTCAGAGTTGAGGAAAAATGAGCGGAAATTTATGTCAAAATCTCCGCTGCAAAGTGTCTCATGGACATTACGGAGACACTTTGCGGCTAATTGAATTCCCCCCAAAGCATCAATGGTAAAATCATGTTCTAGGTAAAAGTTGTGCAAACTTGACCAAAACATGAGAATTACAGATTTGACAGATATAGGCCCTGTAAATATATATTTTTTAAATTAAAATTTTTGTAATTATTTTGTTCTATTTTGCTGCATCTCAAAACCTTCTTCCTCGATGCACCTCACTATAGGCCACAGACCTGGCAAACTGTATAGGTGATGGAAACTCTGGAGATCATCTATGAACCAAACAAAAATGCACCCCAAAATACATTTCTATTTACACAAATGCCCCCATTCAGGGCTCCTTACAACCTGCTAAACAAGGCCTTCTCTTGTCTTAGCCCTCACTCTAGTGACGACAGTACAGGATACTCTCTGGCGACTAGTATACAAAGCAGACTCTAGTGGCAACTATCTACTATATAAATGCCTAGTGGCGTGTGTGGAAAAAAAAACACCAAGCTGCAGCGCCACCTGCTGGGCAGAGTTATACACTGACCTATATATTTCTTGAAGGAGAAGTGACAGTTGGGAATGGTTGGTGGTTGCCGGGGGTGACAGTGGGGAGTTTTTAACACCTTAAGTAGCTTGATAAAGGATGTGGCGACGAAGATGAAGGATGAGGTGATGGAGAAAAATGATGAGGTGGTGACATGTGGACAAAACCACGTTAAAAAAGGGCGCTTGCGTCGGGAAGTAACGCTCTTCCCCTGAGGAGGCCTGGGCTAGGCCCAAATGCATGACAAGAACCTTTTTAACACCTTAAGTATCTTGATTTGACTAGAATGCATGAGTATCATGCACGGGTTAACTTGTACAACTGTAATAAGCTGAGCCAATTTTCGTGGCTTGTATATAACGCAGAACCATTCTGGTAGCAACTGTACAAAAGTGAACCACATTTTTTGGCTAGTATGCAGAACAATTCATTCTGGTGAATAGTATACAAAGCAAAATGCATTCAGGGAGCAGTTATACAAATCAGATCCAAATTTGGTGTTTACTGTGCAAAGCAGACCCCAATCTGGTGGCTAGTATATAGCATTATGTCTAGTATTTATAAAGCGGCCCCCAATCTGGTGGCTAGTGAATAGCATTATGTCTAGTGTATATAAAGCGGACCCCAATCTGGTGGCTAGTATATAGCATTATGTCTAGTGTATATAAAGCAGACCTCCAATCTGGTGGCTAGTATATAGCATTATGTCTAGTGTATATAAAGCAGACCTCCAATCTGGTGGCTAGTATATAGCTTTATGTCTAGTGTATATAAAGCAGACCTCCAATCTGGTGGCTAGTGTATAGTGAACATCCATTCTGCTGACTAGTGTATAATAGTCTCTGGTAGCTAGTGTATGGCACACCACACATCCTGGGAGTTGTTAGCTAGTGAACTTGCTGCTATAAATCTTGGGATTCCTGGGACCACTCTCAACACCCATTGCTTGGGCCCCAAACCATTGATTTTGGCCCTGTGTTTATTATGAGCTTGGAAGGTGAAAGGCATCCTATTGAATAGATAGCCTAAGGCTCGATAAGTGTCACTGTACAAAAATGAAATCCTTTTGCATGAAGAAAAAGGCTTTGTACCACCAAAGAATGAGCAGTTGATTTTGATCTAAATATCCTGTAAAATGAAATATTATTTTTGCATACTGACATAATTTCATCCACCTTTAGCCTGGGACACCTCAATCTTACCAACTCCCACCAGAAGATACAAAATGTTGTGCCCCTACAGACGTTGCTATTCTGGAGCACAGATCAATGTTTTTTCCATAAAGCAATAGGCAAATGGTGGAGAATGATGCTTGATAAAGGTTACAGACTGGGCTACGTGTATTAGTGGTTTCACAAGGATCATTATTTGGCTCTGTAGAGTTTACATTTTTTCCATTAATGACAATGTAGGTGGCTTAAAAAGTAAGATTTCCATATTTGCTGATGATGCTATGTATGGGTATTACAACAGGACAGTAACCTGCCTCAAAATGATTTGGACAAAATGGTAAACTGGGCCGAAACATCCAGATGAAATTTAATATAGGTAAATGTGGGTTATACACCTAAGTCATGGTAATACCTATGCCATTTGCACATTACATGGAATACAGTTGGGGAAAACTGAAATGTAAAAAGACTTGGAATTATTAGTTGAGAGAAAGTTGAATAGCAGCTTACAGCGCGATGCAATGACTGCTAAGGTGAATAAAAGCCTGGGATGCATAAAAAGAGGGACATAGCCACATAATGGCAACATAGCATTATATACATCAATAAGACCACATCTTGATGATGGGGCACAGTTTTGGCACATCACTGTAAGAAGTAATGATAAGGCTAAATTATAAAGAGAGGTTAGACAAACTAGGTTTATTTACTTTGCAAAAAAGATGCCTTAGAGCTGACCTAATTAATATTTATACATTTACTGGAGGCTAATAGAAAGATTTGCCTTGAAAAAACTTTCGTACCAAGGACCATACATGGGGCAATGGGGCATCAGCATAGGAAGGGGTTATTTATGGTAATGGTGGTAAAGCCATGGATGCGTTACAATATGAGATATGCGGTTGGCTGATTTAGGGAAGTCAGGAAGGATTTTTTGTTCCCCCCGTGCAGATACACTGACATCTGTCACATTGTCTGGATCAAAGCATTCCAAGTTCATTAACCTTACTATGTAACCATGACATCTCAAATTGTTATTGGAGTTGTGGAGCCTCATTTTTGCACTTACAAATATTATGCCCTCTAGTTCTAAACTGTCGAAAAAAAAAGTTTTATCAGCAAATTTTCGTGATTATGACATTACTTTTTTCATCGTAATGCTACTTAGCGGTCTATTTTTCATGATTCTTATCCCTCCCTGGCAGGCTCCTCTTCTCCATCTTCTTACTAACCTGTGCGCATGTGTTGACCGATGGCCGCTCAGGTGCATTAAAGGTCACCTGCCCAGAACTAGGAAGCTAATTTGCAATCAATGGCAACAGTCTACGCCGGGCAGCCTCTTACTATAAGGAAAGCTATAATGGGTATATTTTCCAGATAAATACTGATTAATAAGGACCTTAGTTACCTTTTGAATATTGCACATGTGAATAATACAAACATGCTTCTGTTGACAGTCTATATTTCGCAGGAGAGTAATGGGTGATGTAATTCAGTAAATGCTGATGTGTCTAAAGTTCTTGATTTAGATAGTTAAAGAAAGATTAGGACAATGATTTCCACTGTTGTAATCAAGGACAAAATGCTTGAAGCTGTACCATACAGTATAAATGGCTATTCACTTCTAGCTTGGCACTTCCACATTTAGCTCATTCAGTGTGAAATTAACAGGCTGTGTTGGTAGCACCCCATGAATGATCTAATAGGGATTGCAATATGAGAATTATCCACGACCAGATGCCCATCATATATATTATGTACTCTGTTAATAATAATTTCAGAGCTCAGTCAAATACTCATTACCGCAGGGCTTGACGCAGCAAACTCAGACTGGATCAGATTGATTATCGCATGCTTGGCATTAAATATAGTGAACACAATACTTTCTGAGTTACGGCTGAATGAGAGAAACTTAAACCTCCGTTGCTAGAAATTCATTTTAATGCTGTATTCATAAACTGCAGTGACGTAAATTGCTTTATCTTGTTGGGAGATGTGCACGGTGTTGTAAGTTAATGTTTTATACAGAGTAAATGATTTGAGCATTATTGATGGTCTTTACAGGTATTTATTACGGTGATTGTTTTATTTAAAAACAAAAAACTTTATTCCCTCTCATGTTACTAAAAACAAAAGTATACTTTGAGTCTGAATTTCTGTAAGAAAATACAATAAAATTTACCAATAAAGTTCTCTCTGAAAACCCACCTACTCAGACAATCTTATAATATTCCTCAACCACCCTCAATCACACAAGACAACAACCCTCTCATCAAATATTACATACTACATTTTACAAATATGTAATAAAACAGTCCTAAATTCAAAAGAACTACATTTTTGCCCATTCCCAGAGTTGACGAAGATCAGACCTTTGCCTACACTTTCTATGGAGAGTCCGTTTCAACTGCTGGCGCACTTTATAGGGGCTTTTTAAAACCAATGTATAACTTTTATACTTTTTCCATCATAATTGTGCATTATTATATATTTTATTTAAAATGTGATTCTTTACTACATAAAGAAGCTACATATTCTGTTGGTAACAGGATATTACATTATATAATAGAAATGTGTTTATGTTTTATTCTGGTGACTCCAGAAATACCTTTGTAGGAGCTTCTGCAAATCCCTGGATTTCAGATTTTGAAGCTTATTAAGTGCAGCATTAAGGGCACCATGCAGCAGAATCACAGCAACTTGTGTAATGATAGTAACCGAGGCCTGTTTATCCAATAGGCTGACTAGGCTGCAGCCTAGGGTGCAAGGCTTTTGGATGGGCATGAGTTTTTGGGTGTATGTAAGGAATTTTTTTTTGGGGCGGGGGGACAAAATTGTGTCAGAAAGAGGCATAAACTAAAAAACTTTTTAAAATAGAAGCAAATAGCTCTCCAAAGTAAAAAGAAAACATGAAAGAAAATTGTAGAAAAGTTTTACTCTTGATGTATTCCCATGGTAAGGGCTGAAGACAATGAGGTATTCTTGGGTGGGCGGTCCAGGATAACCGAGTGTAAAGACAAGGATGGCAACATGAGCAGGCATGACAGCCCCTTCCAACTTTACATCTTAGTAGCGCTTGTTCATGCCTTCGTTCTGCTATATAGTTCTGATTTTAATCAAAACGAAACGAGTGATAAAGATTGGCGTGACTCTTTTAAATAGCCAAGTGGACCTGACACAGGAACATAAACGGAGGTGGGATGAGGGGGGGGGGGGGTTGAAGGAAGCTGGATATTAAATTAAGGACAAGTTTGATTTCACCTACCACGTATTAGCCTCGCACGGAAGGTGAGGGGACACAATAAGTAAATTAGCCTAGGGCGGTCTGAACCTTTATTTAGGCCCTGTTAGTGGCAATTAACTACTGCCATCATCCATCGCTGGCATGCATCCATTAGCATCACAATATCTGTCTCTTCCCTATGACATCATCACCAAGCTGCGAATAGTCTGGTTGGCGTGACTAGTATTTGGATCCTAATAAAAACTAAAATTTGCAGGAGAGATGAGAGATAACACATAATGAAGTCTGAAGTAGGGGTGTGGGGGGCAGGTGAGAGAGTACTAATGCAGCATAACAGTGTCTGCCAGACCATGTAGCAATCTATTATCTAAACTAAAACTCATAGATACCCATACTTGCCACTACTGTAAACCTCTCCTCTGGGTGATTCCGGAGAGGAGGTCAGGCAAGTGCGGAGCAGTGAGGGGCGGGGTTAATTATGCCTAACATAATCAAGCCCTGCTTATACCCACTTCAGTACTGATATGGGTGTGAACCGGGAGGGAGGCCTGCTCTTCTGGAAGAGCAGGAAGCGTAAGCAAGTATGTCGGTACCATGTTGTATCAGCAATTATATATATATTTGAATTGAATAGATTTAATTGACACCATCTTGCCTAAAAATGGGCATGTCTTTTTATGCAAAAAGACCAGGTACAACTACTTCTTAAATATGTATAAAAAAAAGCTGAAAAAAGAACAAGAACAATAGCAGACAGAAGGGGAAATTCTGTCCTCTTCTCTCAAGCGTAGTCACATAGCAATAACAGCAATTACTGGGTGTTAAAAATGTCCTGCCAGTTGTATTAGTCTTATTAGCTGACCATTCAGTCACTTACAGGTTAAACCCATAAAGGGAAATAGCAGCGAAACCAACTTGAATAACAGCTGTTACATCGTCTATCATAATGGAAACAAGATTCTAAACGCACCTATAAGAATAAGGCATAATGTGAGATCTGACTCAGCATATCCACTCCATCAATGTTATCAATATTCTTTCACGACACAAATGTTTTTTGTATTGTACAGAGCAGGTGGGCTCTCTCTGTACAAATACCATTGCAGCAGCGAGGACTATGCTGTCAGTTCTTATTCCTCCAATTCCTCTCTGACAGCCATGCACATCAGATATCCCTGTTTGTATGTATATTTCCATACCCGTAGGGAATGTAGCCTCAGCTAGATTAATTTTCCACGTCTCCTCCACTTGATCAATGGGTTGTGCAGTACATAAGCCCACTGAGATCTCTCGACCACCAGCTCATGTATTTGAAAGGAGTCTGTTTATTTTTAAAATGTAAATTTCTCATACCCCCAAAGACTCAGCAGAAAAAAAGAACAATCTCTTAAGTTAGGAGATTTCCATCAGGGCATAGCTTTCCTGTTATTTTTTTAAAACCAGACTAAGATCAATCGCTGTCAAAACCATTTAGACAATATTGTACAATCAGGCTGGGACTCTCTGAAATCAAATAGTATCAGGGCAGTTCTCTAGTTTTCGGGAGTATATTTTTTGCACATTTTCTAAAAATGATACCATCACTATAAAAAAAAAAGAGCTTTGAAATACTGACTTGTACTGGACCACTGCTTGGAGATTTGCCACAGATAACAATTAACATTGCCTCCCAACACTAACCTCCCCGCCTCAGCAGCGGATTCCGGTGGAGAGGAGGCCCAATAAGGTTAATACCCCGACTTTGATCTCTGTCAAGGCGCACTAGCAAGAATTAATTTACATTTCAGATGAAAAAAAAGTTGACAGCATGAAAAGGCATCTTGTTCCTGGTATGTGAATGTGTTGCCATAGATTGGGAATTCTAAAAGGAAGTTCTAAGGAAGCTAAAAGGATAAACCCCCACTTCTGATTTTACTGGGAAAGAGATGAAAGAGAAACAAATTTCAATATGAGCGGGGCTGCAGAAACATGTAAGCCAAATGTTTCCTAAATTCTAAGAATGGTCCTAGATATGCATGGCGTTCAGCCCTCTCGCTGTCATTCGTATTCAGAGTAAAAAGTAAATAATGAAATCTAAACTTGACTATTAATGCAAGTACAGTTCTATGGCTGTTTTCGATCTTGTGATACGAACGCTGATTGTTTATCTTCCTGCAATGTGACATTTTTACACCACTGTCAATGTGTTATTTAAGGAAGGCTTCCTATATTAAATGTCATCCAGCTCATTTGAATATAAGGTCCTGTGGTAGCTTTAACTATAACTGAGTGGTCTATTTATTAATAACTTTCGATAGGGCTCATTTTCCATCGCCACGATAGTGGCAACAGAAAATCACCTAGGATAGGATAGCAGTCAACTCCTCACCTGTGTCCTGGAACATGATCCTTACCCATAACTCACCTGGCTTCACTTTAACAACAATGAATAACAGCTTCACCACAATATTAACAATATACAATAAACAATATACATATTTACAACGAGCTCCACATGTAATTATACACTGCATTTGTACTCTGGTGAGCTGGGGAACATAAGCAGGGCTATAAAAAGTATGTGTTGTAAAGCTAAACATTTTAGGAGAAACGAGGGACAGGCTGGTTGAGGGGATATCAATCTCGTTTCCTCACAGAGACTTACATTACAGAACACCCAGCTCTGAGACCCTTCTAGAATTTGCAAGGAGAAAAATCGCCATCCAGGTCAGATATTTACATTTTACAGAATCTAAACATTCAAAATGATGTTGTTGTAAAACCGTTAAAACTAGATTAAAATCCAAAGGTTCTATAGGAGGAATAGAAGGCGGCTAGAGTCTAAAAAGCCCCTGCAAAAAAAGTCTGCACCTCTGTAGTACTAGTGAGCTTTTTTTGAAAGAAGATAGACAAAGCAGACACCTGGACCCCTAGGGAAACTTATCTTAGCCCACTGTCTAAACCATCCTGAAGAGTCTGGAATCCTCTATGTTCAAACCGTAGCAAATAGGTCTTCCAAACTTTATGATAGTTCAAGGCAGAAGTTTTCCTAGCCTTTAACATAGTCTTGATCACCCTTTCAGAGAACCGCTTGACCCTTAAAATCTTGACCTCAACATCCATGCCATTGAGTTAAATTGTCGTGAAAAAATTAATCTTGAGAGAGAAATTCCTCCCTTATTGGAAGTCACCATCCTGGCTCAGCTGCCATCCTGAGGATGTCTCCAAACCAAGTTCTTTTTAACCAATCCGGTGCCACCAAGATCACTGGAGCTCTTTCTTTCCTGACCTTCCTGTGAACACGAACACATGGAAACCCCATGACACTGTGGGACCATCTACCTGGATCACACGAGGATCCCGGGTCTTTGAGCAAAACAGTGAAGCATGATGGCATGAGGCCATCATGTCAACGTCTGGCCGTCATCATCTTTTTGTGATCTGCTCGAAGACCTGTGAATGAAGAGACCCTTCTGTGAGGAATGGATTCCTGCTAAGAAAATCTGCCTCTCAATTTTCCTCCCCTGGGATGTAGACTGCTGAAATTACCAGAACATGGCGTTCTGCCCAAGCCAGAATCCTGGCTGACTCCCTCATTGCTAGGAGGCTTCGGGTGCCCCCCTGATAATTTATATATGCCACAGCCATGGCTTTGTCTGACCAAATGTGAACTGATCTGACTAGAAGAAGAGAAGGAGCTTGAAGTAAAAAATTCCTTAGGGCCCTGAGCTCTAAAACATTTATTGTGAGTTCTGACTCTTTCTGGACCAGAGACCCTACAGCTGCAGATGAAGTGTCACAGCACCGCAACCCTAGTGGTTGGCACCCCCTGAGTAGATGATCTCCCCTGAGCCACCAAAACTGGACAGACATGCCTGCGGCGATAGTCTGATGAAGGGGCTGGCTAGTTGCAAGTTGAATATGGACCACTTCCCCAGGAGATCGTTCTGACAGATCCTGGAATGGAAATGCAGATACTGCACAGCTTCAAATGAAGAAACCATCTTTCCAAACCATCTCATGAACTGGAGAACAGATGACTCCCTGTAGCTCAGGATCAGTCTTACCAGCCTCTGGATGAATAACATCTTTTCCTGAGGAAGAAACACTCTCTGAAGCTAGGTGTTGAAAACCATGCTCTATCCGTGAGCCTCCAACAAATCCGCTGTGATCTATAGATGGCTTTAGAGACAAATAAAAAATTCAGTATTTATAAGCAAATCGTCTAAATCGTAATACTCCTTAGCCTGAGACGGCTTTTTCAACTGGATAAAAAACCTGCCAAGGAGGAGCAGTCAATAATAGGGGGAGCATCCCCCCTCAATCAGGTCCAGTTCAGCAAGGCAGCTGTTAACGGAACAGCACCATGCTGCCCCTAGCTGTAAAGCTTCCCTTCAAAGGTGTTGCTGCTTGACCTGTTCCCTGACCACCCCCGCAGCGGCTTACCATGTCCTACTTCACTGCTAAGAGGGCCGGGGAGTGACCACTGGTGCTTTAACCACATCCTCCTAGGAAGCAGGAAGAGGCTGAGGACTTCTGGGTCGCAGCCAGTGCATAGGAAGTGAACTCCCATCGCAGAACCGGCATCTCCCACTGCTAAGTCTACTTCAATGGGAACACCAGACAGCCTGTGCTGGTAAGCACTACCTCTCAGTCCTGTCTGCCCAGAGAGAATGATGCCGTCCTCCAGATATCGCCAGAGTGAGGAAAAGAAAGAAGAAGAAAAAATCACCTTAAGCACCCAACTCCAAGCACTTAGTAAAAAATTGGAGACTGCCTGCAGGTGGTGGTGTGTGTGCGTGTTTGTGTGTGTGTGTGTGGGGGGGGGTATGGTGGGGAGGAGGCCTTCTTTATTTTTGTAATTAACTCCTAAGTACTCAGCTCTGGAGCTACTTCTATATCTCCCGTGGTGAAGCAGGATCCCCCAGATAACAGATGATAGAGAAGGGACTTTAATTTTGAGCACCAGCTCAGAGTTGGACATCTTTAGTTCTCATCATATACTTTAGTAGAACCTGTTTTGCATCTAAGTGTTGCACTTGGGTGTAGAAGCACATTTCCATATTCTGAGCCATATAAAAACCTTTACTAACACAGAAAATGCCACATGAAATGAAGAGGGTCCTGATGTCCCCTCACTCACAATTCATTTAAGGCCTGAAGGAGGCTAATCTGAGAAATATTTTACTATTTATCGGGCTTTACTGTCTACTAAATGATCATATACAGTCACTGTATGCCTTGCAGTTCCTTGTGCTTGGAGATGCCGCCGTTACGTACAAGTACAGTAATGGTGTGCAGGCAAAAATGAAACACGCATCTTTGTGACACATCCTTTTTAAGGTTGCACATATCTTTAAATACTTTAGTAAATTGTGCATGTACATTAACTGGGTGCAAGCTTGGGAGCTGATGATGATGTATACGCATATACTCTATATGCTGGATTGAAAGTTACATGTATCTTAAGATCATCTAAACCTTCAACTCTAAATCGGGTCCTTAATGTTTCATTAGACAAATAAATAACTCAATAAATATGGTTAGCGTATATTTAAGAACACTTATGTAACATTCTTAATACATCTATCACTGATACAGATAAATACAATCACATTATATATTTGTTGTGCAAATAGACACTACACAGATTGCAGTGTTACAAAATTTCTATTTTATATCTCTCTGCATTTGGTTTTAAATTGTATAAACAGAATATATTTCATTTTTTGCAAAAATAAACAGAATCTAAAAAGATGACATGTTCTCCCCACTAAGCAACTATAGTGTACTGTAAGTTCTTACAGACAGGCTCCTCTATACCTATTTTATTATGTCTGTCTACAGTCTGTTTCTCTCATATGTCCTGTCATATCTTTTGCCATATTCTGTGTGAGTGCTCACAGTGCTACTCACTCTCATCTGCGTAATTGTCTCATGTTCTTGTGATTTGCTACCTGGCTAAGATTAAGTGTAGTAGATGACCTAGTATAGGGGAAGTCACCACTCTCTGAAGTGGCCTTGGTATGATGCCAGAAGGCTGGTGATGTTTGGAGCCACAAATGCCTGTGCTCCCGGTGGACAGGGCCCAGAAGTGACCTGAATATGCACTGGTGGTGTGACAGGAACCCTCACCTTGCTCTGACACAATGCACTCATTGTCCCTGCAACACTTTTTGTTTCTTGGTCCTGGTCTTTTGGCTAGACCAGAACACTTTTTAAACCCCACCAGCCATTTGTCCGGGGCCCACGGGCACTTTTTATTTATTGACATAAGCATTTAGCACTTTATTCACGTTTTTCATGTGTTTTTCTCCTAATGTATCAAGGCTTTTGGGTATAGACCGTTATGGATGATCCTCTCCCCAAGTTGTCAGAGACCCTCTCCTTATTGGGGGGTGCTGAATAACCAGTTCCCTGGAGGACGCGGTGCTGAAGATTCTTGCCCCCTAAGGGGCATTATGGCTGTGGGGATCGAAGATGTAAAGTGGTCCCCCCTAGTTTCGGTGAAGATGATCCAGAACATCTTTTCTCCATAAGGGGCCTTATGGCTCCGGTGACTGGTGATGTAAAGTGGCCATCTCTAGCTTCGGTAAAGGTGATCCAGAAGATCTTTTCCCCATAAGGGGCCTTATGGCTCCATGGATCAGAGATGTAAAGTGGTCACCCCTAGCTTCGGTGAAGGTGATCCAGAAGATCCTTGCCTCCTAAGGGGCCTTATGGCTCCGGCGATCAGGGATGTAAAGTGGCCATCCCTAGCTTCGGTGAAGGTGATCCAGAACATCTTTTCTCCATAAGGGGCCTTATGGCTCCAGGGGATGAGGAGGAACGGGCTCCTTTCCCTTTAGGGGTGGGTCCACAAGCCCTAGCCCCAAGCACAGTTTTTTGCTCTGCTTTGTGATTTGCTACCTGTATTAATTATGTCCTATCTGTATTTGTACGATTATCCGGTGCTACGGAATCTGTGACACCTTATAAATAAATAATAATAACAACTGTATGCGATGCAGAGGCACTGTCAGACAAAACCTTCCACATATACATATGTCTCCACAGCCACCTAACAAAAGCATTTAATTTGCTTTTAAGATACTGTCATGTACAGCACTTTGCTCCGGGCACAACTTGAGTGCTGTTTCCGATACACACAAATCCATTTCCTTAACACGAATAACTCACAGTAACATTCTGGTTATCTGGCATTGGATGATAATATGTAAATGAGAACTTCTGCTCAGTGGCTCCTACACAGCGTTACTTATTCCTGAGATTGTTCTTGTTGCTAGAGGAAAATATTACGTAAAATAGCACAGTGTTGAACATATACGAGATGAATCGCTACTGGCTGCTAAGTCAAGCCGTTGTGAAACCAGTCTGACTGCATAAAATGCACTTTTATCAGGTCAAATTTCACTGTATTAAATTGCATCACTGTATAAAATTCATTTATCGTTTAAAATCTAGATTTCTATATACACCATCACTTAGATCCTACATCCTCTCACCATACTGTTGGTTTAGCTATATGTAATCTTCACTCAAGGTCATGTATTCATATCTCCCAACTGTCCAGTTTCAGCTGAAGAGTCACGATCCGCGGACATTGAATGGGTTGGAGAATTATGGGGAAGTGCGTAGGGCTTTGCCAGAAATGATTGGGGGAGGCTTGTGAGAACTGAGGGCATGATTTCTGTGACTCTAAGAGGGGTGGGGGGCTTATTGTGTCTGTCTACTGTGTAGAAACGCAATCTAGGAGCACAAATAACCCCATCTGTCTATTTTGGAGCGAGTGTGACCATTTATGCAAGCGTATGGCTTAGTGGGCCAAAATGGCGGTGCAGTGGTCCAATATTTTACAACAAACAGCAATAGTATATCCCCATTTTTAGACAACCCCCCTCTAATACCCCTCCTTGCATATAGTAAATGGAGGGCACTGAGTTTGAGGGGGATGTTCTTGGTCCTATCAAAGTCTTGAACACAGGGTAACACCCCTATTTGTGTCTTTAACATGACTAGATTAAATGAATATAATCATTTTTTCCTGTGAAAATAAATATGAACAGTCTGACTAATCTTGCATTTGCCATTAATCACATCTAGTCATACAAAAGCTATAATTCATAGCAGTGACTAGATCAAACATTACCCACCTCCTTCTCTGGTGAGGAATAAACATGGAAGAGGTCAGACCTACACTGTTTATGACTTCATGTAACAATGCAAATTAAGACTTGATAGAATAAAATTTACAAAAGATAACATATACTTTTCTTTTTTAAAATGTCTCTACTAAATACAAGGACTAGTGGATTGTTTACAGCTGTGTTGTCAAACAAAATAATTAAGTGGTTATTTTAAATATTTAATATTGTGTAAACCAATACATCTCCATTCTGGCTGACCAGAATGCCATTAGGCCAGTGTTGCCTAACCTGTCACACTCCAGGTGTTTGTGAAACTACAAATCCCAGCATACCCCTCCAGTAATAAGCTGCTATATATTGGTAAAGCATGCTGGGACTTGTAGTTTCACATCAGCTGGAGTGTCACAGCTTAGCCAACACTGCATTAGGCGAAGTGTCTCTGCAGACTGTTCCAGAGACATATGACGGCACTTCGTGGCTAATTAAATTCCCCCCAAGGATGTTTTTGTAGGTTCCCTATGTACTAAAGTGTATAAAAGCTATCTTGACTTCACTACAAAAGGCTGCATAGAATAACACAATCAACCTTAAGTGATATTTCTGACATTTGGACCAATTGAAATATTACACCTTAGAAATCACTGCTACACTTGATGCCGGTGTGTCTTATGTTCTATTGCTGTCAGATTTATTTTACACTGACATTAGATATATTTTAACAGTGAATGTTTTATACTAGTTTACAGATCATCTGGATACATGCAATATAATAAATTTAAACTGGAACTCTGCTGCCGCAAAGAAAATAACTCATCACTAACCCTTTGGTTCTCTTCCGCTACCTCTGAAAAAAGACACTGACTGCGTGAATGACCTTACGTTAACCAACGGCATAGGATTGTACATGAACTCTGTTGTTCAGTGTCCACACTGCTTGTTCTAGCACTAGTTTTATTACCTGCTTGAATAAGAACAGCTGCTTCATTTCTTTTAGTCCTTAGCTCTTGGAATTTCTTACGACAATCGTATCCTCTCCATGCTGGAACGTAAAATACATATATTGTGATAGGACTGAATACTTATACAATATATACATAGCTGTGTATAAGTTCATATATAGAAGCATGAGGCAGTCAAAATTCTAAAACAAATAGATTACAGGGTGTAATATATAACCCAATATATTGAAATTAATACAATTGCACAGATAGGTAGTGTACAGAAGAACACATCTGTAATAACCTATATCAGCCAATAAGATATAGGCTTTAGGTAGTCTGACGGCATTAGACAGCTGCTATTTGATTTGGTTCTAAGCTATTAAATAAGCCCCATTTTGATTAAGTGATATTGTTGATGCCTGCTCTGGTATCTACACTGCACAGGACAAAATGATCAGGTACATTTACAAATTCAAATAAGATATACATTGTTCATGTAATAAGCTAGCAGACTATGAATACAGCTAGAGAAGAGAGTATTGTTTTGTGAAAAATCTATACTACAGAAAAGCATTCAGGGGTAGATTTATCAAGCCTTCTAAAAGGAAAAGTGGAGGTGTTGCCCACAGCAACCAGATTCTAGCAATAATTCCATAGTACTAGATAAATGATAGCTAGAATCTGATTGATTACTATGGGCAACACCTCCATTTTTCCTTTTAGAAGATTTGATAAATCTGCCCCCTCATTGTTCTTCAAAAGGCAGAATTCAGAAAATGTATTGAAGAAAGACTTAGGGGTATATGTAAGAACTTCTTAGTGCTTTGTGTTACGAGCCGCAGCGATCCATGGCTCGTCTCTCCTGCTAGGTCCTGACCGTGGCTCTCACTGACAGCCCTGCGTTACAGCATTAAAGGCAGCCGGGCGCAGGTGCAGATTAAATTAACCATGTATTTAAAGCCTCAGGTGGCTGATTAAAACCCAGCACCTCCTTAATTCTGATTGGGCAGCCTAGGTATTTAAGGCAGGGAGGGCTTAGCCTCCCTGAAGGTTATAGCGTTCAGTTTCTGGCTGCTGACTTGCTCCTGTACTTGTTCCTGTACTCCTGGATAGACGCTTCTGTGTATGACCCTTAATGTATAATATATAGGGTGGGTATCTTAGGCAATGGAACAACTGGGGTTTCCCTGTTATCTTGGTGAGCAAGTGTTAGGTTTTTCAGAGTTCAACTAGTGGACTCCAGTAGCAGGAGGAAATGCACAGTCTTTAGTGAGTAAAATGTTTTCTCAGTCGATAAAAGTACCCAGAGGATTGCCATAGGATAAGAGCCAGCAGGGTAGTCATCTAGAGCTAAAGGGGTTAAGAGCCAGAAGTGTAATCGTCCGGAGCCAAAAAGGGTTACGAGACAGAAGAATAGTTTTCTACTGCCAAGATCATTGGCTCAGGAAAGCTGGCTCACAGAGACCAATCTAATAAACTGCCAATGTGTGGTTTTCAGGAAGCTGCTTATATAGGCCTGAAACAAGCCTCAAAGGTTTGAAACTAATTACGAACAGCAGGTCATTAGGCCATTTCCTGAAGCAGACCTACACAGGTGAAAAGGAAAAAAAGTGTGTTAAAGCTCAAGTCCCTCAGCACCAGATTCCTCACAGGCATCGGCAACGTTATGTGGCATAACAAATTCTGCAGCAGAAAAGTGACTTTACCATTCTGGCCAAATATTGGGGCTTCAACCTGCCACTCATGCGTACATAGAAAGCAGCTTTGATGGAGTCTGATACACCTGGTAAGGGGAATCTTTAGGTAAGGGTCCCCAACAACCAGTCTGACACTTTAGTTCACTATTACTAAATATTTCACACTCTACAATATTTACCAGCCTGAATACAGGTAGCACTCTTGCTCCTTCGCTCTTTAACTTTCCTATATCTCCTTGCACCGAGCCACCCTTTGGTATAGGCTTGCATTACCACCACTCGTCCAATGACTTCCCGCAGTAAGAGATTTAACTGCTCCACATGGTAGTACTTCAGGAACACCTTGAAGACAGAAGAAGTATTAAAAAGGGCTTGGCTTCCAAAATTGTCATCCTATGAAGAAAGTTCTGGCAAAGATTTAGGAGTTGAATGACTAATATACAGTTATCCTATTTACACCACATATAAAACATATTAAAACTTATGGAAGAAAGTGATATAGTTTAGTATAAGATGCCACTCTTGGAGCCATGTACCAAGAGATAGGAAAAATAATGAAATCAATGACATAGGCAAGCACAGGAAATGGAGTGCATGGGGATTACAGGTGAAAGTTTTCCTCTACACTAGACACATTTGAGCTCATTTACAAAGTACACTTGAAGTGCACCACAAAACACTGTGGTTTTGCACCAGTGCGTTTAAATGGTCCACCGGTACATTTCAAGGTACACACCTACTCTCTGCTGTAGGGAAATGGCAAACTAGAAGTGCCACTAGGTTTGTGGGCAGGCAGAAAAATGAAAAGGCGCACTGTGCAGTGCAGTATTAAATCCACACTCCAATATAGAGGGTGAAGCCTCCCACATCATTAGGACAGTGACCTATTGGGATCTTATATGTTGTTGTGACATCCAATCCTCCAATCAACATAATGTATTTCTGCCATACAAGTCCGCAAACTGTCAATTACTCTGTGCCTGCCTGTTAGGGTAGCACCCCTCTCCTAACATGGCAAAGTGCTGCAGAATGGCAGAGGAGAGCATAGAAGACTTATTTCAGTATACCCCTTTGGTTATTTCAGGTATATTTTAAGCTCAATAGTTAACAGTCTTTGATCTAAATTAATGTAATTAATTGCTTTACCATCTTTTTAAAGTGGTAAATGGTGAATTACTTCATTACACTACATGACTATGTTGATTTAGTACTGCTACAGTTCAATAATAAAATCAATGTAAATGAAGAAACAGATGTTTCAGAGATGTATTGCCAAGAAAGCTATTTATGGGCAGTGACATTTTTAGACAAACTGTATACATATTTAGGGTTGATGATGAACTTGGAACAAAATTAATGTTTATATGTTTGTTCCAAGTCACAAACAACTGATAATCATGCAAACATTTCAGGACACTGTAAGCTAGTTGTTCTTCATTCAGTCCTTTCTTAACAAGAAAATATTTAAATAGACCCTTATTTATGTTTACAAATTACAAAAGTCCATCATGATATATTCAATAGAAATAACATTCTGGCCCAATTTCCAACATATTTTACAATAGCAATTCCCTGATCTGTATTAAATTGCTGATTTTTAAGGACAATAATTTAATTCAGGCCAGATTATTTGAACAGAAAAATATGTGAAATGTTCCTTTTTCTATGAATTTGCAAAAAAACATTAATATAATACACGTATACGGCAGATCTTGTATCCAGAGTATAATACAGCATACACGTGCATGTTAGATAAAACATATCATTTTAGGAGTTAAGATATTTAACTGCTGGTCCTTAGATATTCCAGTCTGACACTAGTTGTTAGGTTTGCAGTCAATAACCAGATGAAACTGATGCACCTGCATGACGTCAATTGGAGTTATAGCTACACAAAGAAAAACCATTCATATAGCTGCAAACTGTACTGGAGGTGAACTTCATACATACAACTTGAATAGTAGCTTTACCTTAGTTCTCCCAAGTAACCATTTGTCAAGTTTAGCTTTTTCTAGTATTGCAGCACAACTGTCTTTTGTTGCTGGTGGATTTTGATGAGCTTTGAAGGCAAGATAATAATACCTATAAAACAGAATAATATAGAGAGGTAATTATTAAAGCAGGCCACGTGTTCTGTAACTATTATATTAAAAATAACAAAAATTCCCAGAAGTTCACAAGAAATGAGAAACGTGTTGTCTTGGCTCTCTTATCTCTTCCTATGCTTGTAAAATGTACCTATCACTTCCATACAATGGAGGCAGGCATTCTGAAGGCCCAGTAAATTAAATGATCATTTGTGGTTAGGAGTTCCGTACGTATTTCCGACACTGTAAATGTCGGCACTTAACCTGACGGCACGAAAATGTTAGCGGGCTAAATGCCGACATTTACATTGTGTGACAAGTGTAGAATATCATCAGTGTAATTGGCGACATTCGGCGGCATTGTCTGTTGATGACGGCAATGTGATTGGCGGCATTGTGAATATCGCCAATCACACTGACGACATTCTACACTTGTCACACAATGCAAGTGTCGGCAGTTAGTCTGGCAATATTTTCGTGTCGGCAAGTTAAGTGCCGACATTTACAGTGTCAGAAAGACACCACCGGTGGTTAGATTAATGCAACATTATCAGCATATTTTAAATTTGGTTAATTTAGACTTTGAGTAGCATTAGGTAACATCATTGCTATCAAAAATATTATTCATTTGCATTTCTCAGTAGTTCAACCTCTTTGGATTCTAAAGCACACATTCCTGGATTCCTCATCACATGCTGTTCATAAAACTGCTATTTAATTCCTATAAGACTGCCAAAAATGTTCCATATCATATAACTAAAACCTGCAACAAAGACCCTCATCCTCTTCACACTTGACTATTCATCATCATCATCATCATCATCCTCCCCATTTAGTTATATAGCCCACTGATTCCGCAGCGCTGTACAGAGAACTCACTCACATCAGTCCCTGCCCCATTGGAGCTTACAGTCTAAATTCCCTAACACACACACACAGACACACACACACACACACACACACACACACACACACACACACACACACACACAGGATAGGGTCATTTTTGTCCTTCTGATTATTATTGCTCTAGAATCTCTGCTCACTTTTGCTGTTTACATCATCTCCAATCCAGTTTAGATAAGGACAGAGATGTCTCATCTGTCATAGATGTGGAGTTTTATTTCACATTTAAAGTCCCAAAATGTAAAATATTCATATATGAAGCATTAAGGTAAAAGCATTGTTCAGTAAAAGACCAATAGTTTTTCTTTAAATGTAAGGTTTAATAGAGTATTACTTCCCCAATCTGTCACAGACAGCTGAAGCCACCGGCCACATCTTAAGGACATTGTGCTAATGGGATATGATAGAGGTCAAAAGGCTAAATTTGAAATCAGTTAAGCTGTTGTGATAGCATTAGCCTGCCCCGTGTGCCTGTATCCATCAAACCACACCGTGCATTTCTGCAGATCACAGGGCTGATGCTAAGTTGGATTTGCGCCAGTTTTTGTAGCATATGATATGAAAATTTGCACTGCAGGTACCCGCAAAGAGGACACACATATGTGCGTGTGGCAGAATTGTACACATCTGACACGCTCCTTCTTAGTCTTAAAGAGACAGAATCTGAGAGGGAAAGGGGAGGTCTGGCGTAGGCCGAGTAGAGTAAGGGTGTAGGCAAACTAGAACGGAGACACAGAAACGCCTGTCAGGAGCCGCATCTTTTGCACTTGCTAGAGGGCAGGTGTAAGTACATGCCGATAGTAACGGTCGCCATGACGATTATACTTCTGATTAGCTGACTGTGAATTCACTTCTGCAGGCACTTTCTGCTCGTGCCTACATTATAGGGTTTTGTGAGCATATTTTTTTTTCTGAAATAAATTTTTATTGGGTTTTACAGAATAAACATGTCAAATATAATGCACAATGAAAATCACGTTACTGGTTGCCCCCTGATATATATAAAGTGGAATAGATTCAGATTATAATAGGAGCACGTATGCAAGTTTTTCTCAAGTAATCATACAAAAAAAAACAATAAGAGATAACAAAAGGACAGATATGGGTTAGAAGATGAAAAGGAGGGAGGGGTCAGGAAAAGAAGAGGGAAGCAGATCTATTTTTCTAGATCGAGGAAATGAGTCTCTATAAACTAGAGATTCCAATTGATGAACTCTGCGTGTATTAAAACTATATAAAGTTCTATTTAAGCTGATGAGGATGAAGATATAGATAAATATTCTGGGGAATCAATAAAATTCAACCATGGACGCCAAATGGAGTAATACACTTCAAATTTATCATCACCAAAGAGAAACATGTCATCCAATGACCTGTAGAATTCTAGTCTTCTAAAACATTCCTGAATTGTGGGCATATTTTTAAAAAATGTTTTTGCAACTTTTATTCATACATAAGAAACAATATTGTATCTGCTGTTTAATGTCACGCCTAATAGTAAAAGTGTTTTTTTGCTATCAAAACAAATGTCAACAAACTTTTCTTGTGTTTAAGACATGGTTGTGTGTATTTGTAATATGTGTGTAAGTACGCCTGACGTAAACCTGGCACAGCGCTGGATGCGTCTTGAGATGCCTATGACTCCGCATACGGGCGTAAAAAAACTATTTTTACAGGTTGATTTTTTTTAGCATAAATTAATCCCAAGATGCATCCAACTCAGCATCAGACCCCAAGTCACAAAGCCTGTCAATCACACCCTGCATGCTCCTAACACGGCAACCTGCTGTAGAGAGGTGAAAGAGGATGTGATGGACATATTTAGGCAATAATAAGCACTTTGCGTATTTCATGTATAATATTCACCTCAGTAGTGCATAGTCTTAATATTGGTGGTTTTGCATAGTCTTAATATAATGGTTTTACTTGCTCTTCAGCTTTTTTGCTATAACTGTTTTTGTCAGTTTAGATATTTATGATCAGTATTTAGAACTCTTGGGTGATTTGCATGTTTGACAGCCTGCGTTTTGTTATTTATGCTTCACAATTCATTCTAAGAAAAAGTCTTCAGTTCATCCAGGTCATTCGTGAATTCTATTTCTGCTACTCGAGCCTTCAAACACTTTGCTCACATTTTTTTGCTGGTCTCAGAGCCGTAATTAAAGCTGTGAAATGTTTCCTTTAAGTGAAATATTGGGAATAGATAAATACATTAGCCAGTGATCCGTGAAATTCTTCAAAATATCCAGAAGAGCAGATCAAATGCTAAACAGATTGGCACTGCTTTGTTCATATTCAAAAACCCATTAGGCAAGAATGAACAAGAGCCACAGCCTTATGGTAAATCTGAGGATATGAAAGATCCTTAAGCCCGAAACTTAATTGCCACTTTGATCCTTTTCAGTTCTATATAAACAAAATAGATGAGTTAGCAGTTTTTCCCCTGGTATCCTTAAACAATGCTTATTTGACAGTTGCATTTTATAAACTATTAATACGACATCTAAGGATAGGCTAGAACAGAATAAAGAAGTCAATGTTTATCAGGCAGGAAAGAAACTGTATTGTGCGTCTGGTGACTTGTGTGTTATTATTTCCAGGTGGGTGTTTGTCTGGAACTAACCTACTTCCAAGCACCAAGCAGCCATACAGCTTGTGAAGTCGGTAATCAGTATAGATGAGCAATGCTGAGAATACTTCTGCCGTACAGGAGCCAGGACACTTTCCCCACCAACAGTTACAGTTGTTGTTCTACTACTTTATGTATTTGTCACCACACCTCTTACATCAGTGACAGGCAACAGGCGGCCCTCCGAACCCTTACCTGCTGTCCCCAACTCATTTTTACCACGATAATGTGGAAATGAACAATGGATAACCCCTAAATGCAATCCCTCCTGGCATGCAAGATTCATAAGAACAATAAGTGTGTCGTGTAAAACATTTACTGTACCCCGACGGGTGTAACATTACATTGATTTGACACAGTAGATCACAACGCCTATAAATGTGGCCCAGAAGGAGTTTTGGTTGTGGCAAGGGGGCAGCACTAATGGAAAAAAAAATACTGCAAAAAAAAGAAAAGAAAATACTTACCTTGCGGTCACGTCAGCTGGTACTCCGGCTCCCTCCCTTGTTTCCTCCTCCGTGCGGTGCGCGCAGTGAATGTCGGGCGTGATGTCATCACGCCCAACATCCATTGCGGAGCGCAGCACAGAGGAGTCACCCGTGCGAGAAGAACAATCAGCAGCACAGAATTGGAGAAAAGAAGAGAAGAGGACAGGAGAACAAGCCGATTAAAAGGTAAGTTAAGGTGGATTTTTTTTTATTATTTCAAGGGACGCTGACCAGTGAATAAAAGTCACCTGGTCCTGGAGCATCATGGACCTTATCTCCCTGCTACATACTTCTACTTGTAATACTAATGGGGCATTATCTATTATTCTCTTTGGCCCATTATAAGTTGTTATCCCTTAACTAACATAGTGGTGTAATTAGCAAAACAGGTCACAATTTGGGGTCACATTGATGTATATGTCAGGTACCGCAGGCCTGGTCAGGGCACCCTGATATACAATGCCTGGCTTAAATGCACTTTATTGATATTGCATTGAAACAATACAAAAAGTGATTATAGTATAATAACTAGAGAGGATTTTTTGAACAGGGCGATTGAAAGGTAAGTATAGGGGGATTTGAAAAAAAAGTGATTTTATATTTATATATATTTATATATATATATATATATATATATATATATATATATATATATATATATATATAATTATATCACTTTTTTTTCTCATATATATATGTTAACTATGTTTTCTATGGTTTTTTGGATGATCAGCTATCGTTAGTGTTAGTGTATCTTATGTGCGGCCCAAACCAACTCGTCGTCTTCCAATGTGGCCCAGGAAAGCTAAAAGGTTGGACACCCCTGCAGTAGATGTTAGATTCCATGACCTCGGAAAACAAAAACTTTTGGCCATAATGGTTTAATTTTTCAGCCTCTTTAGATATATTGACATGAAGACTTAGGAGGTCATTTACGACATGCAAAACTGCCAAGGCGCCATTCAAAATCCTCTTTGCTAAGGCAGCTATTTCCACTCTACAAACACTTACATTTTGAAAACCGGGTGAGGTCAAATTCAACACTATTCCCCAATTTGCATCTGAATTCAGGTAAATTGGCACAAATAGAAATTGTAGAGTTTCATACGTCTCTAGTCATGGGATGAAATGTAGACACAACAAAGTCTTTATCTTAGCAAGTCACAACCAACCATAGATGTGAAATTCCTACCTGCCCCCTATGAAAGGGGTTCTCCAGATAAATTAAAAATCTATTTATGACCAACCCATAATGTTATTTTTAATGCAAACCTACCTATCTGGCGATCCTACGCTGATCAATTGAGGTACAGCTATTGTACACTGCTCAGCTCTCTGCTCCTATCAGCATAATAATGGATGTGAAGGGCCTGCAGATCTGCAATCCAAGGAGGGCCCCTGCCTCTTTAAGCCATCATACCCACTGGTGTTCTGCTTTCATTTTTATTCCCAGCTTTTACTAACATTCTAAGTATGACTGTAGGCTTCCAATGCGATTACATCGGAAAGCGTAAAAAAGGAACATAACGCAAAAATACCGCATCGCTGGTAAAATGACAATGAGAATGGTAACACTAGAAAGATTGGTTTGCAGTGTTCTGCCCCGTTACATGTGTTTTCCGTACATTAAACCTGCATGTAAAACACATTTAGAAAATATCAGTGTATATGAGACCTAATAAAATGTAACGTGCTATTCTTGCTAGCACATTACATTGAATACAAGGCCTAAGAGGGTAATACGTACTTTCTACCCAATTCAGTAATATCAATCAGTTACCAGTAAGTACATGATGTTATTATTATTATCGTAGATTTGTAATGCGCCACAGTGCTCCGCAGAGCTGTACAGTAGGGAAAACAGGACATACATAAAACAGACATACAAGGTAGACAAAATAAATACAGACATGATAACAAAGGGTATGAAGGACCCTGCTCTTTACAAAGCTTACATTCTATGTGGAACAGGGAACAGCTAAAACAAGAGGAGCAAATGTGGTTCAGAGTGGAGATTGGGACAGTGGTAAATGTGCATTAGTGTGAGTAGTGTTATCAGGGATAAGGTCACCTCTAAAAAAAGAGATGGATTTTCAAAGAGTGTTTAAAGATTTGAAGGCTGTGGGAGGGAAATCCATAAGTGGGGAGCAGCACTGGAGAAGTCTTGTAGGCGCGAGTGTGAGTTGGTTACCAGAGATGAGACAAGGCGCAGGTAAGAGGTAGATCTATGAGTGTGAGAGGGAGAGTATTTTGATATGAGATTTGAGATGTATGTAGGGGTGGTGTTGTTGAGGGCTTTGTAGTTAAAGGTGAGTAATTTGAAATGGATTCTGAAAACAGGGAGTCAGTGCAGGGATTTGCAAAGTGGTGCAGCAAATGTGTAGCAGTGAGAGAGGAAAATCAGTCTTGCAGCAGTATTTAGGATGGATTGAAGTGTGGCTATATGGGTGTCAGGAATGCCAGATTGCAGGATGTTTCGTTAGTCAAGAAGGGAGAGAAAGGATAAGAGTTTCGGTAGCATGGAGTTTATTTATAAATCCATCAATTTAAAATATGGTTGAAATATAATATGATCTATGGAAAAATCATTTTATATTTTTTACCTTTTTAGGAATTCTTCAAATAAAATTCGGTGAGAATATCCCTGCCTCCGGATGCTAACTGTTTCCAGAATTCCTGTGTAGCGCAATTGCATGAGCACCCTTTCCCGAGAGAATTTCATCGCCTCTTGGTCATCATTTGGTTTAATGCAGCGGACAAAGTGAGGCTGTCCAACCACCATTTTGGATAAAAGGTCCATTAATGAGTACTATACAAGAAAGTAAATGACACATGTCACAAAGCAGAAGCACAAACAATAAAACCCACTGACCAAAGCTTATTTTCAAAACTTCACAATTAATACATATTTAGCCATAACGGGCCTGATTTAGTGTTAGACATAACGATGCTCTGTTTGAGCAAGTACGTGTCTGCACACTTACGTTTCCACGGCTAACTTTTGAGTTGGAAGAATCTTAAGAATGTTAAGATATGTGCAGCCTTATATCTGGAGGAAAGATGCAGCAGTCATTATCATCAACTCCAAAACTTGCACCTTTTAATGTAGGTGCTACATTTACAGTTCAAAGACAGAGGTGCTAAGAAGAGGGGGGGGGTACAAAGTACTGGGGCCCGGGGCTTCCAGGGGAATCTGGTTAGTTTATGTAGTGGGTGGACCTCCCAATGGGGTGTGACCCCAAGCATCTCAAAGGGGTGTGCTTAATTTCCATCTGCATGTCCTTACTATACCTGCATGGTAATCCCCCTGAGCCACCTCTCCAAGCACAAGGTGATGCAAGTGCAAGATGCGTGCAACTCTAACTACTGATGCATATGTTCTGCATATGCCCATTATGTCTATTTTGCACCAAGTCGAATATTTACATTATGCAAATGCCCTAATGTGCAACTCTAAATCAAGCCCAAAATATCTATTTATTCAACAGAAAACAACAATGTTGTGCTGTATATATATATTTATTTGCATTTTTAATATCTGTAAAATGATGCTAATTGTAAGTAACATTGCATTAATTTAATACATAAAACCAATATCCTTCTCAAATAAATTAGCATCACATAATATAAATGTTGGTATTTCTAAAGCTTGAGGGGATTTAATTAACTAAATTAAGCAATGCAATTTCTCCCTATGCGAAATTACATGTTTAGGCTGGAATTAATTAAATGACTTTAATATGACAAAATAGTTCTTCTCTATTTAAATGCTTTGTTTCTGCCAATGTGGCATCTTTATAACAGATAATGTGAGCTCCTGTAACAGCTAAACACATTTTCAATGACTTTATGCTACAAATCTGAATCAGATCATGCGGCTACACACAGATATATGCAGATAAAACATGCTGGAAAATAAAATCTGATAGGACATAAGTGTAATTGTGTCTAGTCTAGAAACAATTCCATCGTCTCCTTACATATTTCATACTTGACCAAACAGAGGAAGCTTAAAGGATAACTCTACCCAAAAATTAAAAATGCAGTTTCCTAAGTGAAACGTTGATAGAATATTATTTACCTGGGGACCAACTTTCTACCTGATTTGATGGATCACCTGATATCTGAAATGCACAGGTGATGCTCTCCTCGTTCCCGCCATGTTAGGCCTTTTTAATACAGGCAGCGTCTCTCCCATGAACAAGGAGAGGAGAGCGTTTCTGGACTACAGAAGACACGGATCAGGTGGAACCCAGGTTTGTAATATTGTACGTGTATGAAGATCTTATTCAACAACTAAATAAACATGAAGCCGTACGATGCCCTTTATGCTGTATCATATCAATATGTTTGCTGGTTTTGTTATTTTTGGTTGTAGTTTTTCACCGGTGAATTCCCCTCTTCATGTTGACCCTTAGTTGGAAAACCTATGGCACACTTCCCAACAGAGGACTTGAAACTTGGGACAAAGTGTGCACGTTGTGGCTTTTTCACCAGCCCTCTTACCCCACCCTAACTACACACCTTCAATGCCAGATGTAGCTGCCACTGGTTGGCTCAGTATTGAAGGGGCATCAATTAGTGGGACATATCTCCCAACTGTCTCAGAATCAGGACAAAGTCTTAATAATCAGGACGGCGTGACAGTCCCCTCAAATTGGGACTTGGGGTTAGGCCAAAAATCATAGTGAACCTGATGTGCGAATAAATTAGCTAAAAGAGGAACTATTAAGGGCCTGATTCATTAAGGAACGTTAATGCCGATATGTGCCATATTTCGCGTACAATTGCACTGCGCTTGCCCAGAAACAGACCATACAGCAGCAACGTTCAATTCATTTTATAGTGCAAAGGGCCCTTACTACAGCCTATGATTTCATGGGCGGAACAGGGAGGGGACTGGGCGTAGGCACGTAATCAATGTAAAGTAAGGTGTGCTAAGCTCAAGCGCACACAGTTGTGTCCAAATCACGCTTTGGGCATCTCAAAGCTACGTGGTTTTCTGTCGTATCACTTGCACCAGATACAGGTCAGGTGTAAGTGCCGATTAATAGTGACGGTTGTGTATACATGCTAGAACATGTGTTTGTAATCAGGAGCAACAGTAAAAATGCATTTTATGTACAGTAGACATTCATAACATACTAATAAATGTATGTAATTATGGGGGCAAAAAATGATAATTATAAAACTTTATTTTTTAATGTTTTGTCACTAACGACTATATTATTAACAGGTGAAATTAATTGAATAGGTTTATCTTTTCTGTGCGTTCTTTTGGGACTTTATATTGCACATATGTATTGGATGTACCCAGCAGTGTATTGTCTGAGCAGAGCGTGCCTAGACCCGTATTCATCAACAGACGTATCTTTACATCTGATCCTGATTGAATACGAACTTGCCTATGCTCGATATACTGTATGTGCGTTGTTTAAAAATGCACATTACGTTCGTTATGTGTGCCTTAATGAATCAGGCCCTAAGTGTCATTATCTCTTCTGATATGATCGTATTTGTTATGCACTATTTCCATACTTTTAACCAGTTCCATTGAAGGATTGCATGACAGAAACTTACCCTAAAATAGGAAGCCACAGTTTGTCTTTTCATATTTGTTGTTTCCTCGGGATGTCTCATCATTTCCATTGTGTCCACCTAAACGATCGGGTAAGAAAGATAAAATAGGTCATATGATTATACAGAGTGGGGCATAAAGATTTCCCACACTTAGAAAAACATTGTATTAATTTCTGAAAATAAAATAAAAAACAGTTTTGTGTTAATGGTGTCAGCAGTCGTGGCGGTGCCTGCGGCCATCACGACCCTTTGTGTCTAGTTCGTGACGTCCCGGCCATCTCCATGACGACAGGGGCGTCACTTCCTGTCCCTGCATCCCGGTTGCCTGGGCAACAACCGAGACGCATCAGGCTCCCTGCCGCCGTGCTCGGCCAACTTGTTCTATAAATTTATGCCGCACAGGTGGCCATAACAAATGGGTTTTAAAAATCATATCAGACAAATGGCGGCCGTTGTTGGCAATACGTGAAGATGTTCCCGGCATTTCTTCATCACTCCATCACTCTCCGGGTCATATCAGGTGGAATGGCTTCGATTTCCTGTCTGATTCTTTCCCTCAAATCCTCAAGAGATCCAGGACGATGTTTGCAAACCTTTTCCTTTAGGTATCCCCAAAGGAAGAAGTGACATGGACTTAAATCTAGTGACCGTGCCGGCCACCCCACTTCTCCCCTTAAAGAGATCAAACGCCCAGAGAACATTTCCCTCAACACTCTGAGCGAACGTCTTGCTGTGTGAGCTGTGGCCCTGTACTGTTGAAACCACATATGTTCTGTATCCACATTGTCCAGTTTGGGGTGCTGAGAGGTCTCCAACATTTCAACATACCGATCAGAGGTCACAGATACTGTTGCACCACCTTCCTCAAAAAAATACGTGCCGATCACACCAAATTCGGCAACTGCACACCAAACAGTTACGTGAGGAGAGTGGAGTGGTCGTTCGTGGAGTTCACAATGGCTACGTTCAGCACAATAGTGAAAATCCTGCCTGTTTACGGCTCTACTGATATAGAAGTAAGCCTCATCACTACTCAGAAGAACGTCTGTAGCAGGAACCTGTTCAAGAATTTTCTCACATAGGACTCTGCGCTTGGCATAATCTCCCTCACTTAATTCTTGAACCAACATCATTTTGTAAGGATGTCATTTTAAATAGGCATGTAAAATTCTTCTCAAACTCTGACTTGATATCCCCAGTGCCATGGCACGCTTATGAGCGGAACACCTTGGTGATTGCTGAATGGATGCTCTCACTACTTCCACATTTTCTGGTGTTCTAACGGTCCTAGGTCTGCCAGGTGATTTTCTTTTCAGTGTAGATCCAGTTGCCCAAGGATTAGAAATCCATAGCAAAATTGTTTTCTGATCTGGTACAGATGAATTTCAACCTAGCGCGAAGCGTGTACAGAATGCTCTCTGCGTCGTTATCACAGAACGGTTGTTCTTATAATACGCTAGCCTCGATGTTCACCGATCCAATTCATGATGGGTACTAACAATGGCAGAGTCTAACCTACCAAATTAAATCTATCCCACCTCTTTACCCCCACTACAGCTCACACAGTGCCCCCTCGAAATAAGGGAGATCTTTATGCCCCACCCTGTATGAGGTGTGTTTCACCTTCACTGATTCAGATATTCTGTACATTCCACTCTACAATATTTGTAAAACAATTATACCAAGTAAGTGGGCCGCGATTTATTGTTGACCAAGAATGCACAGACATATGAATCAGATGGCACATTTGGGGGTTCTGAAAGGGTATAGTGTCACTCCAGACATCTATGGAGATCCAATTAACTGTACTCAGGGCTGCCGAGAGGGGGTGCAGGTACTAATTACCTGGGCTCAGACATGCCAGGGGGCCAGGCCCGGGCCCTCGCTGCCAACAGCCGTTATTTTTTTATTTTTGTTTTTTAACCCCAAATTTATTTTTCTCTTTTTGTTTTTTTGCTTTGGGGGGTTATGGGGAGTGCCGCCGCATACCGGCAGTGCAAAATTTATTGCCATGCTCAACTATAAGGGGGTCCCCATAAAGTTGCTGTATTGGGGCCCTGAATTCCTCTTGGCAGCCCTGACTGTACTACATGAAAGGTGGCACTTGATAGGACGTCCGAGGCACCCATACATGTTCCTAGCTACACTTTCTTTTGCGCCACCAAGTACAATGGGCTGAATTCAGTGCACATACTTTTATATAAACCCAGATCTGAGTTCCCAACCAACCAGGTGAAAGGCCATGTGTCAGATGGCTGGGGCATCAAAAACACTGAATGAGTGACAATATGTTATTCATTCAGTGTTTTAGGCGCCTCTAAAACATGATACCTTAAGCTTCTGCCTAATGGTAATGCTGACTCAGATTGTGTCATAAATTGTGCTGATACAAGGCAAAACAATCAAATTACAAAGCTAGGCATGTCACTTATACTTCTTGCAAAATCACCAGCAATGACCATGTGTGGGTTAAACAATATTCAGTCTATAAAGAGCATTTCTGTTACCTAGGAGACTGCAAGTCAATCACTCTGCTCAGGTTATTTCTGCACTGCCCAAGTGCAATGCATGATAGAGAAAGATCACTAATAACACAGGTATCACACTGGGCAGATTTAACCAAGTACATGTATTCCAGTTATTTAATGTAGACTATTTAGTTTGGTATTATACTGGCATCAATATGTTTATGTCCAATAATGGGTTTGTTTTATCTTTAAATAAATCTAAAACACTGTCACTTGCCACAGTTCTATACATACTGACCTTGATACGCCCGGCATTGAGTTGAGGGGGTAAAGATCTAGATGCTGCTGTCACTCGTGCTCGTGACTGAGCCAGATTACCTGCAGCAGAAATAGAGAACGTTGAATTGGTCTCCAGACACCTGATCCAATAAACCCACAAGGTGCATTAGGAATAAAAATATGTTATTTTTAGGACTATAATCATACACAATTAATAATATTTCAAATGTATATGGCTTATATTAGTACTTGAACTATACACAGCTCCCAATGAGTTGTTTTTTTAATCTGTATATTTGGATTTTTTTTTATTCTATACACCAGGCTTGGTCAAGAGAAACAGATGCAATATGGAAAAGAAATGGGACAGGTAAATGAGACAGAGAGAGAGAGAGAGAGAGAGAGAGAGAGAGAGAGAGAGAGAGAGAGAGAGATATTAGCATGTTCAGTTATCTGTGTGAAAGTGTGTGAACAGTTTTCGCTCCAGAGTGCCCCATCAGTATACACATGAGAACTGCATTTAAAAAAAAAACCACTGCGATGACTGTGAAATAAAAGACCAGGCCTATTTTTATTTAATCACACTTTAAAACCATAGCCATGTCATTAGTACAGTGCATCAGGTAAAGTGGTTACAGGAGACTGTAAAAGTCCAAAGCTGGAAGAAATCTCTGTCCTTTCCTGTTTGGAAGAAGCTAAATGAAATTATTTTAGCTCCAATCCTACTGCTCAACAACAGTCAAGAAGGAGACGTAGTAATCTTGTGGATGTACACAAATGTAAACAGAACACCTGATATTGCAGATGTGTATGAGAGCCTGTCAAAGCTTTAACAGGATGAGTGATATCAGAAATCAGAGGTAACAGGGATAGGAAGGCACCTATACAGCCCATACTTGCCAACTTTTCCTCATTGGCTTCAGGGAGATCCCGGGGGAGGTGGGTGTGCGGGGGCGGGGCTTGATGAATCACATCATTTTGGCCCCACCCCCTAAACGATTGTCACAATTTTGGCCAATTACCACAGGGGGCGGGGCTAAGATGGCACACTATTTGCATCATTAAGCCCCGCCCCTACCACTTATCTATGGCAGAGGCAAGAACTGGGAGGTTGCCCTGCTTTCACGGGAGGTCTCCCAGAAATGCGGGAGTCTCCCGGACATTCCTGGAAAGTAGGCAGCTATGCGTTAAAGAAAAGCTGTTTATGAATCTCTAGAGACTGAAGTGTCTTTTACATTTCTGTCTCCATTACTGAAGTCATGTTGTCTTACCTGCCAGTCTTTGATTAAATCTTGGTCTCCATGAAAATGGCCACCTCCATAGGCATCAATACATGGATATAGGACACAATTTCTGAACTGTGTCATCATGCCACAGGTGGTGAAGCCAACCATGTCTTGTACTGACTCACCATCAGGGAGAATGCCAGACTCTTCAGGGAGTGAGGGAGAACACCCCTATTTCAGGGAGTCTCTCTGACATCCAGGAAGAGTTTGCAAGTATGATACAGCCTAGTAAATAGACGAGTGCTTCTTTGGAAATCCTTATTAAAATTGTATAAAGTTGATGTAGCAAAATATAACCCCTATGTTTTTGCTAGTCTGGAAGCAACAACCCCTATCAGAGGGTCTGTCTGTCTAGGAAAGATTACAGTTGCTTGTGGCAATAATCTCACATCACCTCAAATAACCCGAGAAAACACGTAGCCACAGGGTGTCAAATAATTAACTTAAAAGCTGATGAATCAGCGTGCCTATCACTGACATGTAACAAGGCATGGTTAAAGAGTGAACAAAGTATCATAGCCTATATCTTAACACCACACCCCATTACTGGAGTACAATGGCATTATTGTATTTTAAGCTGACATGGTAAACTATGTTTCCCCACTGCAGACTGTGATAATTGCCTGAGGAATAATATCGCTGTTTAATTTCTGTCTTGAACGCGGTTCACATGCTCAAACCATTGAGAAAGAGAGAAGAGGTTGTGCAGAGAGGAACACGCTGCTCTTATTAGGTGTTTTAGAAAGTTTATCTCACTGATGAAGCCTCTAGAAAGAGAGACTGCAGAGCTTGCAAGCTGGACGCTCTGCACAACAGGAGCTGGGGACATTTACAGTAATGTACAATGTGTTACCGTAAAACAGAAGAAGAAGTGTTAAATGAGGGAGAGAGGGTGAGATGGAAACTGAGAGCGCTGGGGATAATGTGCTGATATGTTAAAGCTGGTTTGTCTTATTAGGGTCGTATTGAAACTTTGTATAATACGAACTTACTTAGGTTAAACATGACCAGTAATAGTGGCTTAAAAAGGCAGAAAGTACCAAGCTTTGGTCTTCTAAATATACCTTTTCCTTTCCAAAATCAGTTTTGATAGGGGTAAATGTATTAATCTGCGATTCTAGCAAATAGCTGCGACTTTGCAGGCCAAATTTAAAACTGCAATGTGTTTGAAAGGCAATTTTATCGGCAATTTGCTAGAATCGCAGGTTAATACAGTTACCCCCTGGTATCCAGCTAGTAGCGAGGCCCATTGTACAGGTGCTGTTTAGTGACATCATGCACCTATTTTTACAGGGAAGAACATGGATTTGTGGGTAAAGATGGCGGTGTTTGTGACATTTAAGGGGTGCTCATGGCAAAGTGCCGTAACTTAAAATTTTAGCACCTGGGGTGAGAAGGAAAAATGCCTCCTCCCTAGTCCTCAATTTGAACCAAATGAACCTAAAATATTCATAATCTGTGGCCGCGTTGAACATTGTGCCCTGGTCGGTCACCCCTCTCACACAGCCCTAGTAACGGCCCCGCTGCGTGGCAAGGCAGACAATAGGGCACATTTGTGCAAATAGAAATTCATATTTTATGGTTAACACATAACCTATATTAGATAAAGGAATTTTGTCTCAAAAATAACTATATTCACAATTTTATAAATTCAACATTTAATAAATTGTAAAAATTGTGATGGTTTTTCATTATAGGATAAATCCTTTTAGAGGGTAAAAACTCCAATACTGATGTACTAATTAACAACAAAAAAGCAATGTCAAACCACAATTTTTTATCCAAATAACTTCATATATCTTATATATATATATATATATATATATGTATATAGTGGCATGAAATGGGCATTTTATTAATCATCATCATGGTCTGATAATATCTGATATAATATTTATTTTTGCGCTCATGGATTATGACCATGTTGTAATAAAAAAAAAATAATTAAGTAAATGGCTACTATATTTTTATTTATTTGCATTTTACTAATTAAGGATAAAATGCTTCTCAAACATTGTTATTCATTTTTCTCTACTGTCCTGAGGAAGAAAACATTTCAATCAGACCAGTAGTTACCAGCAACTGTAGTAAAGCAAAACAGTAATGCCAGAAGACCTGGTGAAAGCTCCACTTTAAATGTATCAGCTTCTTTGTAGCACTGCTGTGTCTGTAGAGAGCTGCAATGTTGTAGCAACAAAGTAAGAACTAACAGCATTTGTGGCTGCATAGCAAGTTATATTGTTGTGAATAGGTAAGGGTACGGGATATGAGAGACCACAATACATGTTGACTGAAGTCTCCAGGACATAGGTTAAGTACAACTTTAATATGTGATTATTTTTCCACCAGAAGATAGTGGAAAACTTCATAACAATGATTTTCAAATAATCAACTGGGACAACTGAAAATAAATGTCTTGATTTCCCTTTTAAAGCAATGCTGCACTAACTCACATTCTCCAAAAAGGAACATTTTCTGACTCATAGGCAGGGCAGGATTAACCATAGGGCTAACTGGGCTATAGCCCAGGGGCCTATGGCATCCAGGGGGCCCTTGAAAGTGCTCAGCAGCAGTATTGATCGGTCGGGGGCGGGGGCGCCCCTAACCCGATCAGTGTTGCTGAGCACTTTCACTGCAGTACTTCCCCGGCGCGCTGTAGTCTCCTTACTGAGGAGATCTCGTGAGTCTCACTCTCACGAGATCTCCTCAGTAAGGAGTGTACAGCGCGCCGGGGAAGGAGGAGAAGGAGGTAAGTGCCGGGGGGGGGGGGGGGGGGCGGCTCGGATCACGGGGGGGGGGGGGGCCCTCACGGGGGAATGGAGGCCCCCTTAGCCCAGGGGCCTCCATTCCCTTAATCCGGCCCTGCTCATAGGAGAAAGCTGCCCGGAAGCAACCTTGAGACTGACTTCCCAGCCAATATTCTGCATTTGCATATAGCAAACAGAGACATTTTCTGCTCTTTCCTCAGTAGCAAATGCAGGATTCTAGAAGGGAGTTTCAACTGATTGATTTTATATATATATATATATATATATATATAAGTAATAACATGTATTACGTAAAATATGCTGTATTTTAATGTAGAAAACCCAGTTTAATATTAGTCTCCTTTAAATAAATCCATCTTGATTCATCTTAACAAAACTAATATAATACCTTGTAAATTAATACAACTGTACAAGGCGAATCCTAATCTCCCATCACATCCAATTAAAATAAAACAAGATACAATTAGTTACTCAATCAGTGCTTCACATTACTCTCAGCAGTCAAGAAACTGCAGATGACGACAAGTAACCTACTTTTACTGCAGTTTCTTTTTTCATATAGTCACAGAAAAACACTAGAGACAAAAGATAAAAACAATACACTAGAGCCAAATAAATAAGTTAGAACAATAATGGCTGCCATTTTGGTGAAGTACAGTCCATGAAAAAACATAGGCAGATCCCAGCACAAATGAGTCTTACTAAACTGCGGGTGTGAAAAAGTGGAGATGTTGCCTACAGCAACCAATCAGATTCTAGTTATCATTTATTTAGTACATTCTATAAAATGACAGCTAGAATCTGATTGGTTGCTATAGGCAACATTTCCTGTTTTTAAAACTCGCAGTTTAGTAAATATACCCCTGCAGAAAAAGTGTTATAATTTTTTAATGCTCTAAAAGGCAGGTCCCTCTTAGGCTGGTAACAAGCTACAGAAAATTTCTCCCGATGCGACATCTTTAACGATTTTACCAACAATAAAAAGAAAAGTCCCGATCAGCATGCGGATTCATGTGTACACACTATACACGTTTTACATGATTTACCTTCAGATCCGTGCTCTTCATCTGTCATAACCAACAGCTGAAAAGATCGTGACTCTGCACACTCCATAGAGATCTATAGACATTGCTGGTCTTGAGTGTATACATACTTTGGAATTGGAATGACATTGTTCTATCGTTGAACGACATTTTTAGTCCAGTTTAAAAATCAAATGAAACGATACAATATGCTTTGGAACGATAATCCTTCATCGTTGCTGCGTACATAATAATGTGATATCAGGCCGACCGGTCGTTTATCATCTGATTGGCCCGATAATCGGATTAAAACAATGTAGTGTGTACCCAGCCTTACCCAGAGAAATGTCATGATTCAAGTGATGGGGGATTTATGGCCAACAGTAAACACCCCTAACCAGGGGAGGGCTGGAAAATTTCAGCCCGGGGGGTAAGACTTGACTCAGCGGCCTATTAGGAATATTTTAAAGGGGATAAATGCAGGTGGCCCAGTGGCCCAGCCCAATGTAGCCCACTATGGGACTGGCCCAGGGAGCAGATGCCCCCCAGCCCAGCCTCTAACTGCACCCCTGCGCCTGGGTGGAGGGAGCAGATGGGAATTTAGCTATTTGTAGGTCATACATAGTGCAAAAGGCAATATGTAAAATGGACTGTATCTCAGAAATGACAGGTACTCTTTAATGTGTTTTAATTGTATATGAAAATCTCAAGAGGTAGTGAAAAGTATTCAAAAAAATCAAAATCTATGTTGTTCAGAATGGAAGTAATATCCCTTAATCATCTGCAACATAACAATAGATTATATATTATTATATTTCACATTCGTAACACTGTAAATTCAGCTTCTCTGTTGCACTTTATATGTCACAGTTCTCCTATAGCCCATCAAATTCTCTGTTTGTAAAAACACAATTTACAGAAATAACTAAAAATGATTGACCTTATCCTACAGAGGAAGTGATGTGCAGAATTCATCTGCAAGACATCCAAAAAAAAGTTTGTGCAAAGTTTAACACAAGATGTCCAAATGTTTTCCCTGGCTATATCTTCAGAGGCTGCACTGATTAATAGCATTGTAAGAACCCTTTGAAGCAGGATTGGTGACATCAAAGTCCTAATACTTGGGTGGCAGGATTTTTGTAAAGAGTAAGAAGCATTTTAACAGATTTCAAAAGGCTTTAAAACATGAATAAACAATAGACCTATGCAAATGTACTGCGCACCTTGCCTAAACAGACCTTGTATTAATACTATTTTATTTAAATTTGATATATTAGCTTTCCTTTTTAGCACGATTCAGATTTACCACTGGGACAAGTACAAAGTAGTTTTAAAATTCTTCTCTCTTGGAGACATGTCTCATGGTGTGTTTGTGTGCAGAGTTTTTCCAGCAAGAACAGTACTGTGTCCTGATGTAAAACATCAACTCACTGATCATCTCTCATCTAGACTACTGTAACTTTCTCCTTACTGACCTGCCCGGCTCCTATCTCGCTCCTCTTCCATCTATACTCAATGCTGCTCTTAGACTTATCTCGCCGCTCCAGATCTTCCTCCCCTTCTACCAAACCTTACACTGGCTCCCCTTTCCCTACAGAATCCTTTTCAGGCTTCTCACCCTCATATACATGGTCCTCGCTATCTCCACTGCTCCCTACATCTCCAACTTCATTTCCTTTCACACTCATTCCTGTCCTCTGCGATTGGCCAATGACCGTCGTTTCTCCTCTGATAACCACATCTCACTCACGTATCCAAGACTTCTTCCTCGCTGCCCTCCTCCAATGGAAGGATCTCCCTTGTTCTATCAGAACATCCCTTAGTCTGTGCAGCTTCAAATGGGCATTAAAATCCCACCTATTCTTACAAGTCTATCAGTTATCCACTTAACTACTTCACCTAGTCGGTTACCTCACCCTCTCAGCCCCTCATCCCCTATCCTCCCTCTCGCTCCTTCCATTCCTGTCCCCTTTTCACCCCTTGTGTCATCTATATGTCTGCCCTTCCCTTTAGTTTGTATGCTCCTATGAGCAGGGCACTCTTTCCTCCTGTTTCCACCACTTTTAACTTTGCTCACCAGCTACTCTGCCCACCTCCTTCTTGGTCCTTCTGCCCACTGACTCCACTCCTGCATTTCCTTGCACCTTTTTGGTGCCTCTTAACCTGTTACCTGCGCAAACACTCTTGGGCGTTGGTTTCCAGCTTGTGCGGAATATACCTTGCTCACTTTTAGCCTTTCTTATTGCTGTGCATTGAGTTACCATAATTATAGTATATATATATATATATATATATATATATATATATATATATATATATATAAATATAGTTACTTGTTTATTGTACCGCAGTGTTCTACCTTGTACTGTCCTATTGTTTGCACCCTGTATGGTGGTGCAGATATCTTGTGGCACCTTATAAATAAAAATTAACAATAATAATAGTAACATTAAAAAGAAAACAGTGTTTCTTTTTCACATCAGAGCTTAGACACTCATATGTGACAGGGAAACAGCAGTTCCCATTTAGTGCCATGTGTCAGTACTTTAGTATTTTAAAGACAACCTGTAGCGATTGGGGTAATTAGTTTTTTACTTAGGGGCTCAGGTTAAGTTGAAAGAAAATTGCATTCTTGGCATGTAATACAATTTTTTACCTCTGGGTAAGCGCACAAAGCCCGAGTTACAAATTGAGAGGTTTGTGCGCATGCTTAGATATAAAAAAAAGTGCAGTATATGCCAAGAATGCAATTTGCATTCAACGTAACATGAGCCGCCCCTTCGTGTCTAGTGCACTGTGTAAAAAAAAATCAGATATGTACGCAGATGATATTCTTCTCACAGTCACCAATCCCCTCGCCTCCATTCCATCTCTTCAAAAAGAACTCGATGAGTATGGCGCAGTATCTAACTTCAAGATCGACATGGACTAATCGGAAATTCTCCCTCTTAATCTACCTCCCCACCTATTAGATACCCTGAAGAGCCAAACAAATTTCCGATGGCAACGAGATAAACTTAAATACTTGGGAATTTACTTAACTACCCATTATAATCAGATATATACAGCTAACTTCCCTAGGCTTTTAGACTCACTCAAACATGATCTTGAAAAATGGGATAAGCTATATATCTCTTGGCTCGGCCGCATGGCGGTGGTAAAAATGAACCTCTTGCCACAAATTCTTTATTTGTTTCAAACCCTATCTGTTCGAGTACCCTCTCTTGTGCTACAGACCCTCCAGAAGCAAATTACCAGATTTGTTTGGGCAGGCAAGCGACCCCGAGTAAGGGCCTGCACGCTCTTCCGGCGAAATTCAGAAGGTGGGGTGGGCCTCCCAAACATCTCCAAATACTATAATGCTGCACACTTGACCCAGCTAGTCTTATTTCACTCTCCATCTTCCACTAGGCTCTGGGTAGACATTGAGGCTACCTTTCTGCAATTACTCTCGCCCCATACATTACTTTGGATTTCAATCAAACATAGACCACCACTCCCGTTACTATTATCCACCACCCGTTTCTACATCCAGATGTGGGACTACAGTACTCGCACGTTTCAGCTAATAAAAAATTCGGAAGCTATGTTTCCACTGTGGAACAATCCAGCTTTTCCACCAGGACAACAACTTTACTCTTTTCACCACTGGTCCCGACGAGGTCTAAGACTCATTACCGACATAGCGCCCATGTGGATATTCCCTGAATTTGCTGACTTACAACGACGATATGGCATTCCCCATGATCGTTTCTATCAATACCTTCAGTTGAGACACTTATATCAATCGATCCCAATGTTTAAGCTTATATACCAACTTACACCTTTAGAAACTTTTTGCAGACGTAAATCCCTTCCTACTGGTTTAATCTCTACTTTTTTCACAGCATCATGGTGGCATTTCGTCAACCTGCCAAAGATCGCTATGAGCTAAAGTGGGAAGAAGACCTTGGCATTGAACTGGAGATAGAGGAATGGGCTAAGATCAGGTCGAGAGTCGCTAAGAGCTCTATCTGTGTCCGTACCAAGGAGAACTCGTATAAGCTCTTATATAGATGGTATTTAGTCCCTACCCGCTTGAAAGCCATATATCCTGACTCCTCTAGTCAGTGCTGGAGACTATGTGGGCAGGAAGGCTCATTCCAACATATTTGGTGGTCCTGTCCGAGACTTGTGGAATTCTGGCGGAAAATTCACAATTTAATTGATAGAGTCAACTCAGTAAACCCCCCCCCCCCTGCCCCTCATACTCACTATTGCATAGGCCTATACCGGACGTTAACAAATATACAATGGCGCTTATAGGCCATATACTCAATGCAGCTAAATGCGCAATAGCAGCAAATTGGAAACACCCAGAATCCCCATCGCTGCCTGAAATTATCCATAGAATATGGCAGACATATAGCTGTGAACACATTACAAGCATTCTCAGTGACCGTCCCAATAAATTTTGTGCGATTTGGGATCCTTGGCTCGCCTCCTATGGTACAGAGCAACCAAGACCTGATTAGAATGGAGACTAATGAATATAGCATCAGAAGACGTTCAATATATGATATATACCTGTAATACATCTAGATGCCAAGTCAGGTGCCCCTTTTCCTTCCCCCTCTTTCCATACTAACATCTCTTCCTTTCCTTCCCCTTTTTCCTTCCCCCCCTTCCCTGCCCCTGCTTTCTCTTTTCTCTTTCCCTTTTTATGTTTTTACTTTTATTGACAAAGTTCACATTGTTCTTCTCATTTGCAAGGTATTTGTTGTTTGATCAATGTAACTTAACCTTTACACTGTTTTGAAAATTGAAAAATCTTCCTAATAAAATATGTTTAAAAAAAATATATATATATCAGGGGGTAAATGTATCAAGCTGAGAGTTTTTCGGCGGGTTTGAAAAACCAATCAGATTCTAGCTATCATTTATTTAGTACATTCTACAAAATGATAGCTAGAATCTGATTGGTTGTTATAGGCAACATCTCCACTTTTCAAACCCGCTGAAAAACTCTCAGCTTGATAATTTTACTAACCGATATTCTTCTGTACTTTCACTTGGGAGAGAGCATAGTGCACACTAGCAAATCATGGGACACTGTTGAGGAGTGTTCTGGATACTAGCTATTCTACCTCTCTCCTGGGTGCTGCATCCCTAGATCACAATATTTCTTCTTTGAGAGTGCTTACTAATTAGGGACGCTGAAGAAAGGCAGCTCCCTAGAAGTCAGGATTATGTAGATGCAGGATAACTATTGAGCACAGTTCAAATATTTGTATGTAGTGCTCACTGCATTTTTAGCGCTCTCTCCCGAGTGGAGGAAGCATAGAAAATCTCAAACATTTTTTTTCCAAAAATCTGGGTAATACATATTTTCTCTCAGATCTTTTTAAAGCTTCAAAATATTTTGCTGACTACAAAAGGCAGCATTCAGAAATATATAATATAGTACAGAAGGGGCACCAGTACTTTTATTCCCAGCATAAAAACATTGTTTGTTATGCCAGTGTTCAACGGAGGGTTAATTTAATGTGTGCTTCCTGATTGGATGGAGTTAGTTGTACACCTGCATTCCTCTGGTGAAGCCATTTTACATGGAAAAACACGTCAGAAAAGTTTTTTTTACAAGTGTGGCCATACATTATTACATCTCTGCTGCTGATTACATTTGTATCGAGCCTCCTCTGTGCCACAAACAAGGAGTAAAATCTATGTTTTAAAAAACCAACTAAATATGGAAGCCCACACTCACTTCATGGGAGTTTAAATGCAACAACTTGGGAGTCCGCCCACAACAGCAGAACATCTCCGTTGTTGTAAGATTGAGAGGGTCTTTTAACCAACCACATTAAAGTGGAGGGGTGCCACTTACTAAATTCACTCATAAGATACGAGAGATAGTGAGTTCATCACAGCACTTACACTGTCCCGGCAACATGAAATTAGAAAAACATTTTTTTACAAATATTTTTATTATTGATTATAGTATTGAGAGTTGCTAATTTATTTGATATAGTATTTTTTTTGTGAATACGTTCTGATAGGACATTATATTGCACATCTGCGTATCCTGTACTCTGTTTTGTGTCTGTTTACATACAGCAAGTAACGTTTAGCAGGAGCACACTTATGCCCAGATTAAAATCGATACCTATATTGAGATCCGCTTACCTTTAAATACAGTCGGAACTACGTTTAAGTTCCGTGCACAATTACAAGCACGCAGGATGATAAATCAGACCCTAGGGGGTAAATGTATCAAGGTGAGAGTTTTCTGGCGGGTTTGAAAAGTGGAGATGTTGCCTATAGCAACCAATCAGATTCTAGCTTTCATTTTGTAGAATGTACTAAATAAATGATAGCTAGAATCTGATTGGTTTTTCAAACCCGCCGGGAAACTCTCAGTTTGATAAATGTACCCCTAGATGTTTAACATATAGAAGATCTATAGTTTTCTATGTCACTTAACAAAATATATACAATTTCATGTAGTTACAAACACTGTATTTAAGAATTGTGCATATTCACACATCATGCAGACATAGAGTTAAATATACAATTTCTAAAGTCTTCACCAAAGCATACGGTGTGACTGAACTCCAGAATACATATGTAGCTTTTCTGCCTAAAAGCAAATTTTACAGCTCACTGTGTCTGATACCCAACTGGAAACAGCTAATGATTTTCTGCATTTCTAGGGAGTTTGTGGATGACAATGAGCAGCTGAGTGAAGAACTGCATAAGAAGCGCTTTCTGGAGTTCTGTTACTCAGAGAAAATAAAACACTTTAAATGTATCTTCTCTGATAGATTCAACAGTCTACAAAGCCTGGAGAGGAAACACGGAATCTATCACTGCCCAGGAGAAGTATCTAACCCGAAGAGAATTAGGTGCTGTCTAAGAACAGCAGATGAGAATTGGTCTATATGTCCTTGTCCCTGGATTTGGATGGTCAGGTATTGGGAAGAGTCCTGTGGCCCAAGTGCTATTTGCATATACTGGAAGAAAACTGCTGTGGAAAACTAGTGTGAAGAACTTGCTCCTTGCATTATTTGTACGCCCGAATGACACTTTCTTTTGATGATATAGAGCAGTAAATCTCCCAACTGTCCTGATTTAGGCGGGACAGACCGACCATCCCACATACAAGTACTTTTGTTTGAATTTGGGACAGCTGTGAGGTATGTCAGAGGTGGAGCTACCAGTGGTGCAGCAGGTGCCCTGCACCGGAGCTCATGGAGATAATGGGCAGATGCAGAGGGTAGGGGGCTCCGGTTCTCTCCTCCCCGCCTCCCTGCACCGGGGCCCACAGCTCACTAGTTACGCCTCTGCACTAAGTGATGACCCTTCAATGCAGCACGTACCAGAGGCTGGGTTGCGTAGCATTGGACTGGTGATTTTAGGGTAGGAAGGGGCTGGGGGCATCCCAGTGCTTCTGAAGAGGATGTGGCATGTGCGCAATGTGACATGGCTAAGCCCTCTTCTCATACACGTGCCACAGGTTTGCATGCACCCCGTCCTGAATTTTACATCACAGGTGTTGACGGATGTTAGCAAATTGAGTCACGGTATGGACAGTATAATAATGCTGTCACAGCACAGTTTATAAGGATGTAAGGAATAAAAGGACAACTCCCCAGATAACATGAACAGTTGGATACGTTTAGGATATGAAGCATACAGTGTGTCAGAGTTGGGCAATATGATAAGGAATATAGGGGCATACTCAATAATCGCTGCTTATTGCCGTAATTTATTCAAAAATTTCGCCAAGGCTGCTGAGTGATACTCAGGCGCCCTCTCGATACCGGCCCAGGACTGTAAGGGGTGACTTACTGCTATATCTTTGTCTTAGCAAAATTTGGGCAGGGACCCAGCAATGCCCTTTCTTTGAAACCCCACTTAGGCATTTTGTCACAAATAACAAGTGTTTATTTTTCTGTTTTTTTCTATTGCTTAGTGGTGACATCGGTGCTGAATAACACCAGTAAAGTTAAAATACAATGGGAAGTACGGCAAACAATTACTTATCACTTTCACAAATACATGCTTAAAAGTTTCTGGAATGTGTCAACCCTGAAGATATCTGAGATAAGTCTGTGATCACAGGGGAGGCATTTTTCTTCTGCACAACATTAATTTTTCAGCAACCCCGTTGAAGAACACAATAGTCAGTCTCGTTTTGTCTAAAATTGCATATAACCGAGGACAAAATCTTGCACTCATCAGCAGAGCAAATGAAATGTAAATACAATGACAAAAATATAAAGGTCAATCAAATTATGTGAACTTTTACATATATCTAATATATATAAGCCTAGGGGCGTGTTTTAGTCTGTGTGTGGAAAAAAAAAAAACAAGCTGCAGCGCCACCTGCTGGGCGGAGTTATACACTGACCTACTAAATTCTTAGCATTATCTAATATATAAAAGTAAAAGCCTAACTTTACGAGTTGAGGGCTCAAACTCATTTTCGTGAGGTAATTTTACCTCATGAACACACATTAAAACATAAAAATAAAAGGAACAGAGATTGCCGATAGTTCTTGCCAATATGTTTGTATATGCACATTTATATTTATTCAGATTTCTACGATCTTCTAACATCTCAGCAGACAGAGATTCACTTCTTCTCTGGCTCCTGCTGCCACTTGGTTAAATTCCCACAGAATTAAAAGAGCTGCAGATGGTCAGACGGCAGGGTGGTGCTTTAATGACCCGATAATATAAGAAAAGCGGGGAATGTAAGCATGAAACGCAATGTTCCATAGCACGACATGACCATCACTAGTGGTTGGCAAAGATAAAGATTGGCAATGTAACACCACATACTTTTCCTACTATTTTACCCATATTGCGAGAAGATGAAAAAACAACAAACAAATATTTATAAACAGGGCTTGCTGTTTTTTACAGGTTTTCATAATGAGTCTAGACACAACGAAAAAGAGTAAAAATTCACATGTAAATAATAAAAGTGAGTCTAAAGAGCAGAGACAACGATGTACTAAGAATCTAAAATGATAACGTTGGGCCTGATTCATTAAGGATATTAACTTGAGAAACTTCTTGTTTCAGTCTCCTGGACAAAACCATGTTACAATGCAAGGGGTGCAAATTAGTATTCTGTTTTGCACATAAGTTAAATACTGACTGTTTTTTCATGTAGCACACAAATATCAGCTTTAAATGTCAGTGTACAAATAAGATATCAAGTATTTGTGTTGAACATGTTTGGATTTGACAGGCAGTTTTGCTGGTTTTTAAATGTGAATAAAATGCCAATGGGCATCGAGCCTAAACTATAACACCTAAAATTAAAACTCGAAAGGATCTGTGCTATACTTATCCCTTATCGACCTCTTTCAACCAGGTTCAGTGTGTGTTGGTGCCCCACACTTGCAACTTACCATTCAAACAAATGTGAGAAGGAAATCCATACTCATTTGGCAGGCCAATCTGTCTGAGGAGAGGACAAAGCAGCGGGGGAGCGTTACAGCCATAGAACACTGCGTCTAAGGCTAGTATCATTTTGTTTTTTAGTTTAAGGCTGGGTCCACACTGGGTTTTTCTGGCAATTATCGGGCCAATGATAAATGACCATTTGCTCCTATATCGTATTAGTGTATATGCTCCAATGATGAACAATATTCGTTCCAAAGCACATCGTAGCGTTTCATTTGATTTTTAAACCGGAAAAAAATCTCATTCAACGATGGAACGATGTTGTTCCAATCCTGCAGTGTGTATGCACTCAGGACCGGCAGCGTCCATAGATCTCTATGGAGTGTGCAGAGTCACCATCTTTTCAGCAGATGTTTATGACAGATGAGGAGCACAGATCTGAAGGTGAATCATGTAAAACTTGTTTAGTGTGTACACATGAATCAGGAGGTTTTTTCTTTGAGCCGTTGGTAAAATCGTTTATGACATTGGATCGGAGAAAATTTTCTGTAGTGTGTACCCAGCCTAACTCCTTCAACTCTACCTAAAACCAAGTGTCAGGTTGCCATGTTATAAGGGAGCTTCTCGCTAGCCCAGCAGACAGATAAGGGTTAGCAGGTTTACAGACTTGTTTTACACTAAAGGCTCTGCATAGATTGTTGCATTATGGGGGAAGATTGACAAGTCACAGCAGCTTAAAAGACTGCATCTTCGTTTTTTGACTTGTATGAGCGGAAAGATGTGAGATGTGGCAAGTAATGAGTATATGAATGCTTTCTATGAAATGTCATGAAAAGCACTGATTTGTGGTGTTACCAGCAAAGTGACAAATTAATGGAAACTTTTGGAAAAAAATCTGCCAAAACAACAATTGCCGTTTCTCTGTAGGGACAATATTAAAGCAATGACAATAGACGTGTTAGTCGCGGCGGTCGCGGGCACCTAAGCGACTCTGTCTGTAGTCTTCCAGGTGTCCCGGCTGTCACTATGACGACCGGGACGTCACTTCCTGTAGCTTTGTCCCGGTTGCCTGGGCAACAACCGGGACGCTGGGGAGCTTCTGGCGCCGCGCCCCGGCCAGCTGTTAAACAGCCGGGCGCGTGCGCACAAGTGACTTCAGGGCCAGCCGTTCAAGGCTGAGTTCAGCCAGCCAATCAAGGCTGATTAGGAAGAATAGTTACTGCTGGCACTCTGCTATTCCCATTGGCTGCAGGCTCTGCATGTTCATCAGTCTGCAGCTGAGGATACATTCTGGTCTGTGTCCTGATTGGCCATCTGTACTATTTAAGGCAGTGAGGACTGGGCCTCACTGCCGGTTATAGCGTCCTGTTCACAGTTCTGCTACCTGCTTGTTCTCTCTCTGTTTGGTGTTTAAACCTGTGACTGACTTCCCGTGTATGACCCTCGCTTGTTTCTGGACCTTGAACCTACTCTTCTGACCCTGACCATTTGCATGAAAACCGGATTCTGCTCCTCCGCTAGTATCCCTGACCTTTCGCTTGTCCCTGGATTCCGAACCTGTGCTTGTGACCTCTGACCTTGGTTTACTCTGCCTGAACCCCACGCTGCTGTCTGCCAATCACTCCACTGCTGGGTTCACCTTAGCCGGTATACGATTCTCGACCCTCTGTCAGCCTGCGGCCAAGTCTGTCCCCACCACTAGGGGCTCCAGCGAACACCAGGCTTTCGGAGTAGACTCCGAGTTTTATTGTGATGGCTAGGGAGTTCCTAACAAGATGTCTGTAAAAAGCCTAGCAAAATAGATATCTGCCCTGCCCTGCTTAAAGCTATAGTTAAGCTTAAATCTTAATGATAATATCGATCTTTCTAACTTTAACACAAAAGGAAGTTTTGCATAGGAAACAAAAAAGATTTTTCCGTGCAACCAGGCTCGGGTTTACTGTATAGTACAGTAGGATTATACAGAGGCTGAGGAGTGGCTCTTTACCTGAGCAGCATACAGAACAGTCCTGTTATCAGCAAAGAATTGTAGGCTGAGGGTTTGCTAAAAATCAACTGTTGTAGGTATATTGTTGTGTTGCTATTGACTCAGTTGCACACACCTTCAACAATCACATTTTCCTTACAGCCATTCCCTCAAACTGAGAGTGGCCTATAGGATTTGATTATAGCGATAGTAAATTTGGGGTGTGACTGGACAGATGGGCGACGGGTGTGTTGGGCCTTGGTGGAAATGTGACTAATAGATGTGTTGGGATTTATAGGCATTTGGGTTGTGTCCCTAGAGGCTCTAGTAACGTAACACCAGTCCTGTATGAACAATGGAAACCTCAAATATCTTTAGTTCCGACAAGACTCACACCCATATTTGTAAGTGCCACTAAATGTGAATTTCTTTAAGGGCTATTTTTGTTTGATTTATAGAGGATTTATGGGTGTGAAGCTGCATGGCATGCTATGTTTTCAGGTTATCTCTGTTTAGCTGGCTTTTATGCCGTTTCTATAAAATCTGTGCAGATAAAGAATGAAAAATCAATATAATGCATAAACATTATTAGCATATTGTAGTTTAAATAGTCTTTATATTGAAATAAATAGGACTTTTTGTGAATGCTGAGGCTTAAAGACAACGGCCATGATTCATTAAAGTAAAGCAAAAAAATGAGTAACTTTGAACCTTGGCAAAACCATGTTGTATTGGAGGGGGAGGTCAGTTTAAAATGTGGGCACAGATTGATAGTTGGGGTAGAGCATGTCCTAGATCATCTTTTAATGTCAGTGTAAAAATAAAGTTGTCAAGTATTTGCATCCTACATGAAAGAACAGCCAGTATTGTCCTTATGTGCAAAATAATAAACTCCTTTGCATCCCTTGCATTGTAACATGGTTTTGCCAAGGTTCAAAGTTACTCATTTTTTTATTACTTTCCTTAATGAATCAGGCCCAACATCTTAATGCCTGCAATGCTGAGATTTTCTTTTGAAATTTCTATTCAGGATGTGTTACTAAACCTAAGAGATTGTGCAGCCTGACTTCATCTAGAAATTAATTTATTCTATTAACATTACAATTTAAATGTGATAGCAGCTACAGTAATAAGACTGTTAGAGAAATATTCTGCATAAGGTCATTGAAATAGTCTATACAAGGCAACGACAACTTAATCACTGCAATGTAATTGAGGCCTCAATGTAAACATGTCTGGTTTCACCGGTGAAAGTAACTGTAAGATTTACATTTTCTGATGGGAGAAGTTATGATGATTGGGGAGTTCCTTGCTGACTGTGGGCTAGAAACACATGTGCTCCTTTTATTGCATCTTGTATTGTGTTAATTCCAAAAACTAGATTTCACTTTTCCGGTCCTACATATTTAATTTGGAATGAAGGTGCTGTCTCTGTTCAGTTGTTGTTTTTTTCCCACAAAGGGATTTAAGCTGTATATATCTTTGTGGCTGGACTAGATCAGGTCTCAGTTTCATTTATAGGCGTAATTCTACCAATGTAATAAAGGTATTTAAATGATGTCCCCACAAAATAACAAGTGTCTGGGACCTTATGTGACAACATTACTGTACGAAATCCCAGCTGAAGCTTGTGTGGGCATTGGGTACGGTTTAGAAGAGGCCTCTGCTCTGCTCTATTAAGAGCATAGAAGTGGTTCAGGAGGTTAGAGCAGCATCACCAAGACCTTACCTAAATTTTGCTATGTGGCCTGGTGATGCACTGTCACCACCCACCAGCCCCCCGGCTATTGCATACATACCAGGGGGTAAATGTATGAAGCTGAAAGTTTTTCACCAGGTTTGAAAAACCAATCAGATTCTAGCTATCATTTATTTAGAACATTCTACAAAATGACAGCTAGAATCTGATTGGCTGCTATTGGCAACATCTCTGTTACGGATTTTTTAAGAATTAATCCAAAAACGAAGTCTCTTCAGAATATGTTCTTTATTTTTGTATGCGCAATACAGACCATTCAATTCAAAAGGAATAATGGTAATTTCATATCACTTCTGCAAGCATTTTAACCACAAACTAATACGTAGATAGAGCATCATATAAAACTTTAAACCAATAATATACTCCACATATCAGGAACTAGCAATATCTTCCCCTCGCCCCCCAGATATAGGCATCAATCCAAATTAATCTTTTCACATCTTATCAGGCGCTAACTTACTGTACCTTACTGTACCACAACTTCTCTATTCCCTTAATATGTATAATGGAGGGCACATTTCTTTTAGATACATTACTGCAATACTTTCTAGACATGTTTCTCCACATACCTTAAGCAACATGTCTATAGAAGTAAAACAGCCTAATTTGTCAACATATATTTTATGCACGTAGCTCTCTTAACTCTTAGGCATCCTAACTTTATTTTATAACCAGCTTTAATTCAACTTCCATTTGTGTGTATTGATTATCCATATCATTCCACTTTTTAAACCTGCTGGAAAATTCTCAGCTTGATACATTTACCCCCAGGTCTTCTACTACTGAGGAATTTACACCCAGGTCTTCTACTACTGAGGAATTTGAAAAGATATTACTAAATAGTATAAAAAATGTATGAAATACATAATAGCATAAACCACATTACATAAATCACATTGACAATCCAACAAAGCTATTTAAGTAATAAATGAGGCGTAACCAAACTATATTTAAGGAGAGAAAAAGGCAAGAGTTTAAAGTAATAAAAGGCGGGGGTCCTAAGGTAGTAGTATCCTGGACCTTGAAGGGACATTTTTACTCTTTCCAACAAGTGCATTTTCATGTAGCCCCCCGAGAGAGATAACGGAGCATTTCCGAAAAGTGGAATGTGGGCTTATACCTCTGTATACCCAAGGCAGACAATTAGGTGCACTTGAGCACAATGAAATATGCAATGGGTCACTACTTTTTTCACAGTTAAAAAATGATCAGGAGACTGCAACAAATGTAGTCAACCTAATTAGAGGTTGGCTATCCTATTTTCATCAAGTGACTGCATGTAATCTTACCCTACAGGCACATTCTAAGAAAATGCCTGTCTAGCCCAGTCCAAGGTGTTAGGGAAGGGAGGAAGGATTGTAGCTGCACAGATCTAAAGGAATGTTTTAAATGAAAAAATTTACATGAACAATTTGGTGGATTCATACATATGGGCATAACGAGAAAGTCAAGTCAATTATTCATTGTCAGAAAGTAAATAGCTGATCATTTTCCCCTTTGATACTTCAAATTATTGTGTTTAATCATTTTGGGATTGTCACGAAACACCCTACCAGTTAAGTTATCAGAACCTGTTGTAGATGAGAGCGTCACCTTTAGCAACCCCCTTTCCCATGTACAAAGCCGTACAGTGTAAATAAATACGTGATGTAAGTAAATTTGATTCAAGCAGAGCAGGTGAATACACAAATGTATGTAAGTAAACTCACACATAGAGGACACTTTTAAAACTTGCTATCAGCTCCCACTATGAAGGAGCGGCTAGAACTGATTTAGACTGGTATAGAGCGGGCACCCGGGAGCCACAGCCATGGTGCATAGGGTAATGAGGTGAGGGGGGGGGTCATGGCAAGCGAACTTAATTAATGTCTAGTTCAGACGTGCGTAGTTTATATCTTGAGGAGTACCAGGGGGACCATACTTTTCATATTTGTGTCTTGCACATCTCTCTGTATACATATACCTTTCATGATTCATGGTGTCGTTCTCTAGAGCCCTCCGTTTCTGTAAACCAGGGCTATCCACTGCCATCAACGTGTGGGCTATAATAACCTTGGCTAGGGTTGTGAGGGTAAAAATATATCGGCAACGAGTTTTGGAGAAACTATCATCCAGGGAGATACCAAATAAACATACTTTTGGTGTGAGAGGAGGAACCCCATGCACCGTGTCACAAACACATGTCCACACCTTTGTCCAGAAAGTGTTCACACTTGAGCACTCTCACAGCAAGTGCCAGAAGTTGCAATCCGCTGACCCACACTTGGGGCAGTCAGAGTCGCATCTCCCCCCAATCCCAACCAGTGAACACGGAGTATGATAGACCCTATGCAATCGGTAGAAATGGATTTGCTGAAAGCGAATACATGACGTGGCTTCTCTCAAACTTTTCAGGATATGGGACCATCCCTCCTCCGACAACACCCCCACATCAAGTTCCCATTTTGCTTTAAGGGATAGCAGACTATTAGGTGCGTGATGGAAATTTAGTTCCGTATACACAGTGGAGATTATTCTACACCCACCCATATTTCATAACAGAGTCCTAGTGGGAGAGATTAGAAGTGTGGGAGGAGAGCCACCAAACTGTGATTAAATAGCATGTCTGAGCGTAAATAACCATAAAATACAGTATGTGGTAAACCAAAGTCCTGCCTGAGTAGGGCAAAAGATTTAAATACCGCAGATTCATAGAGATGACCTATTGCGGACACTCCATTTTGGCGTAAAAATTTATCATCACTCAGTTTATTCAGCTCTGGTAACATAGTGTTGTGCCAAATCAGAGTGTCCGGGTCCAGGCCCTCTCCCCCCAGTATCCCACAAGCCATATACCACACCCTAATTGCCTGAGACACGATGAGGGCGGTCCGACCTAGTGGACTTACCTATCAGAAGTACCTGTAGTGGGGAAAACAGAGGCCCCGCCCGCTCACCAAGGAAACCGACTAAAGAGCTGTCCCGTGTGGCATATAACCGGTCATGTAGATGTGATAATTGAGCTGCCATATAATAAAATTTAAGGATTGTCCACCTTCCCCTTTAGATTTACAGAGAGTATTCAATTTAATTCTGGGCCGCCTATCACTCCAGATGAATGAGGAGAGTAAAGAATTAATGAGCTGATATATATGATTGGGGATATATATTGGTGAGTGCTGCAGAGCATAAAGATATTTGGGTTGTATAATCATTTTAAATAAGTTAATTCTCCCTGTCATAGTCAACGGGAGCCGCTTCCAAGAGTGGGATCTGTGCTTAAAGTGGTCTGTGATGGGGTCAATATTTAATTTGATATAATCATTTGAGTTAGGGGTAATCCAGATGCCAAGGTACTTGAAATGCAACGTCCATTGAAGAGAGATGCCAAGTGGGAGTAGATGCGGGAGGGCGCCATGGACTGATAATATGCACGACTTATCCTTATTATTTTTAAACCAGAATAATGGCCAAAGTTATCTACTGCAGCTATTAGGTTATCTAGAGACACGCCTGTATCTGACAGAAACAATAGCATGTCGTCTGTGTATAGAGCAATGGTATCCGTGGCCTGGCCAGCTGGAAGGCCGTGTATGCCAGGATGAGCTTCAATTAAGCAGACCAGCGGTTCAATTGCCAGTGTGAATAGTGCGAGAGAGAGCGGGCACCCTTGACGGGTACCCCTTCCAAGACCAAAAGGGGCCGAAGTGTATCCATTCACGGACACCCGCTCCGCAGGAGTGAGATACAACATGCGGAGCCATCGAATAAATGTGGGTCCAAAACCAAATCTCCAACATGTTTGACTTTAAATGCAGCTGCATTGGAAATGTATTTTATTTAATCTCCATGATTCATATATGACAATTTCTCTCTTTGGGTTCTTTTTTTCTATCTCTCCACAGGACGTACCATCAACACCACCATCATCACAGGCCATTTAGTGGCCTGTACAGAAACTTATGGACATTTTTGGCAGAACTGGTATCCAGAGAAGCTCGATCATGGTTCTCTAGCTAATAAAAAGTTCCAGATGACACATCAGCCGTCATCAGGACAAAACGTCATGGAACGTTAGATATATGCTTTTTGTAACCACAGAAAGTACTTGGAGGAAACCCGCCTGGTCTCTCACAATAACGCTGGGCGCAGGACACATTTATTCCTTTCTCCTCTTTATTTCCCTCACAGATTAAAATTGATAGTAGCTTTAAAAAAAAAACCAACACAAAATATAGAACAGTCTGCAAGTGAAACAACAAAAAAGAAAGATACACAAGTGTGTACTAACATGTTGTTGGCAAATTGTTGGTGAATTTTGGTGTTTTTGATGCTCACAAGTAGCACCAAAAACTGTCCAAAGCTCTTGTGTCCATGCCCATAAATGTATAAGAATTTTGTATACAATTTCCTTTAGTAAAGTTGCCCGTCATTTCTCCATACTGTTTCTTTGATACTATACTTCTTTGCACTGTATCAAAATGAATTTTGTGGAATTAATTTGACAATTTTCACTGATTCATACCTGACCTATTATGAATGATCCTGAGCAGAGAATCCATAATTTTCTTCAAATGCCACAGTATGTGAACCATGTGTTCTACTGCTGTGAAATTTGTGAAGCTATTAATGGACTGTATAAGAAAGTGTAAAAATGGTAGCAAAAACTGAATTACATAAATCATCTTGACAGTCAAACAAAGACAGGAACGAAGTTGATTTAGTTGCTGTACTTCCTACTGAGTATGCTAACATTGAAAAATTTGCAATTAAATTAATTTTCTCTTATTCCTTAGTAAAAAAGCAGATATGGGTGAATCTTCTGGTTTGGCTCCAGGGAAACTGGACCAATAGTTTTGGTGAATCAATTCATGAATCATTTTACTGGTTCAGTGAATGTTAATAATTGTTTCAACTAAAGCAATGTATTCATAAAAAAGATTAAAAAAGTGGTTTACAATGTACCATATTTTTCGGACAAAAGGACTTTAATTTTATTGAAACAAAAGTTGTTGTTTTTGCATATCACCAAGATCCAAACAACTAGTTATAAAAATAACGTTTATAAAGATTACTATTATTATTATCACCATTTATTTATATAGCGCCACTAATTCCGCAGTTCTGTACAGAGAACTCACTCACATCAGTCCCTGCCCCATTGGGGCTTACAGTCTAAATTCCCTAACATACACACAGACAGACAGAGACAGACAGACACAGACACACACAGACAGGCACACACACAGACTAGGGTCAATTTGTTAGCGACAAGATAAAACAATCTCCATAATTACATGAGGGTTTGTTTTAAATATAAAAATAAATGTTGCTTAGAGCGTTGTGACCAGATGGGGCAAGAAAAAAATTGCTTGTGGTTTCTAATAAAAATGTATTGTGCTTTTAATACTTAGTGGGAATGAATAATTTGATATGTGTCACCTGGTGAAGTATAGATAGATGGAGGTACTTGGGATGGATAGAAAATGAAAAGGAAGAAAGAAGGCAAACGAGAGGGGAATAAGGCAAATAAGAGGGGAATAAACTGAGTGGAGATTAAAGAGGAAGAGAAATAAAGGAGAGAAAAGAAGAGAAGAAAAGTAGGGGACAACCCCCTAGCCATACACCCCTCCCATGTGTTTTGTAAGGTGGCTGGGAGAGCATCTTGAAATAGGTATTCATAGATTCCGTCCATTGAAGCTACCCACCATATTTTAGCATTGGTCTTTCCAATTTCGGCTAAGGAGGTTTTCCATGTTTTGGCTACCCAACATTCCACTTCTTTCCAGTTACTGGTAAATGTATCTACAAGACCACCAGATATGGGACATGTTCCCTTTTCACCACATCCTCTATTACTGGTTCAGGGGAGTGAAATATGTAATGATCGTATTCAGGGCCGGATTAAGGGAATGGAGGCCCCTGGGCTAAGGGGGCCTCCATTCCCTCGTGAGGGCCCCCCCCCCCCCGTGATCCGAGCTGCCCACTCCCCTCCCCCCGTGATCCAAGCTGCCTGCGCCCCCCCCCCCCCCCGTGATCGGAGACTACAGCGTGCCGGAGAAGGACCACAGTGAAAGTGCTTCAAGGCCCCCCTGGATGCCATAGGCCCCTGGGCTGTAGCCCAGTTAGCCCTATGGTTAATCCGGCCCTGATCGTATATTAAGGGGAAGGTACCAATCTATTAGAACTTTGCATTCATTATCTTTATCTGTTGTGCATATGGATGATTTTGCTTTGTTATTTTGAGGATGTAACAAGATATCAGTGGGTATATTCGAGCCCAACATCTCCCAAGTAGGGAGGGGAGTATTTGTAATTTCCTGAAGAGAGGGGAGTCTGTAGTTTGCTTTTAAATCCTTACTTTGTATTTGTTTTCTGCCAACTGCACAGAGGGTTTAAAAATTAAGATATGAAAGTCTTGTTGCAGAAAAGGGGTTCAGGGATGTTCAGGGAAAATGATATTCTGTTTGGCTTGCGTCTTGCTTACCTTGTGCCATGTCCCAAATAGTTAGAGGTCAGGTCCATTAGCTATTGTCTGGGTCTGTGTTGAGCCCTAAACTAGAGAGGAAGATCGAGTATAGGGGAAATTCAGCTAATTTTCTATGTCCACCCATCTAGTCTGATACAGATGGGCTCATTGGAATCACTTACATATATAAAGATATATAGAGATATATACAGATATATAATAGCTCATTTTAATGTAATAATTAATTCTTAGTAGCTAAGATATGGGATATCTGCTCCAATGTTTAATTTCCTTTTTGATCAAAGTATCTAAAGATATGAAGTTAGCATTGTATAAAAATTAATAAAAAGCCATGTTGTTAACCACAAAGTATTGTAGGCAGTTTGAAATTTAAAATCAAGTTTGATAGGTTTAGCTATGTGAGTTGGTATAGGTATTAAGGGCCTCTTATTTACTGAAATGTCTTTTGAACATTTGAAAATTCTGATTATCGGGACCAGACATGGAATATATTGGGTAGGGAGACCAAGGATCAGGTCATGGAGAACAGTATCTTGCCTGTGAAAATTTTATATTTGTGGTCTCCTATTCAAAGGCCTTATATATCTGGATTGAAGTGGATCATCTCGGCCATAGCTTCCATACATATGGGAAACAGGAGAGGAAAAAGGAAAATTCCTTGTCTTGTCCTGTTACCTATGGGAAATTGTCCAGATGTTAGGCCTCCTGAGACAACACAAACTGTTGGGCCTTTGTAGAATGAAGCTTGGGTGAAATTCATAAGAAAGCCACAGGACTGTAGAGTGGCCTCCGTATATATATCCAGTCTACACTGTGAAATATAATTTTCAAATCCAAGAGCATTAATTGGGATTTAAGATGTTGAACTTGAATTATTTATCAGCTTTGTCCATTAAGAGTAAGGTGAGTTGACCTCTAAGTGTAGTGATTTGTTGGGAGAGTTTGATGTTCAAGTGGATCTGTGAATGACTTCTAGTGCTGCTATCTGATTCATGATACAGTGTCGGACTGGGGTATGAAGGGCCCACCAGGGGACTGCAAAGATAGAGGCCCACCAGAGGGGGTGTGGTTAGTCATCAAAGAGGCGAGACCAGACACTAGAGGGAAAGTGGTCAGCCCACGAATGACAGCTAGAACCATAGAGTAGTATATAAAGAATCCAGTATGTATATAAAGAGTACACAGTCTTGACCTACCCGTTAGATTGGGCAGAACACGTTATTGTCCCACTAGAATCAGAACATTTGACAGACTGTCCTACCTGTTCTTGTCACTTTCACCACCTGTGGTTGCTGTTGTGTTTAGTTGCGGCTTGTATGGATCCTGGAATGTTGGGGGCCCTATTTGAAAAAAAAAAAAGGTTACATTTAGAAAATTCCAACCAGCCCCGACGTTAAATCAACAGAACCCACAATTAATGCTTAGCCATTCCTCCAGCCCCAACATTAAAGTAATAGTATTCCCATTTAATAAATAAACCTATTTCCCTCCCTCCAGACAGCCCCAGTAATAAATTAATAGCATTTACGTATAATAAATATAACTATTTCCCGCAACCGTCATTGCCATTAAATAATTCATATTCACATTTAATAAATAGACCTCATGCTCCTCAAACTCAGCCCCACATTCAATTAATAGCGCCCAAACCAGCCCTCTTAAATTAATAGTCCCCACTATAAAATTAAATTGCCCCATCATCACAAACAAAATAGCACCCATTAGTTAGCCACCACCTACCACACACACATTACATTTCCACAAGCCCGCTGTGCCATCATACACACATTACTGTGCCCCTTCATGACCATGCTGTGCCTCCTTATGATCACACTGTGCCTTCCATGCTGCTTTGGCCCCCCTTCACACTCTGCAATGCTGCTTTGGCTCCCCCATCACACTCTTCCATGCTGCTTTGGCCCCCTTCATTCTCTAGCATGCTGCTTTGACCCCCTTCATACTCTGCCATGCTGCCTTTGCCCCTTTTCACTCTCTGCCATGCTGCCTTTGCTTCCGTTCCTTCACTTACCTTTTCTATCTGCTTCTTTCTTCTCTTCTTCTCTTCTTTTGTCTTCTGTCTTCTTACCGAATCCTCTCTGCACCGCTCCTCACTTAACGTCGGGTGTAGTGTCATCACGCCCGACATTCAGTGCAATCAGAGCAGAGAAGAGGGGCGCCGGTGCCATGGTTACGTGCGTATTTATTTATTTCTAATTTTTTTTAAGTTACCTGCTCCCCCCACCATCGAAGAGAGGAGCGATCAGCGTCGGGGCCTACCGGGGGATACCCCGGCCCCCCTGGCGGCCCAGTCTGACCCTGTTCATGAAGTTTATTTTAGTCTTTCTCTTTTCAATTTAGAGCCATCTTTACTGACAATATCTTGAATTACTGCTTTGTCTGATGCCCATACTGATGTCTGATGTCCATACTCTCGAGAACTGTACTTTAGTGTCAATGTTTGATTTGAAGCTCTGTTTTATTTTGAATTCCAGAAGAAAGTGGTTGTCTAACTTCCCTTCTGTCCCCACAGGAACCTTCTCCAGGGGCACAGGAGAGACCTCAGCAGCATGTCAACAGGTAAATATTAATCTTTAATAATAACAACATAAAGCGGCACCTAGATAGAATAGTAAGTATTCATATTTAACTTTCCATTGTATTGTACAGTTATATATTCCATTTTTAGAGTCTTTGGGGGTATAAGTAACTATGAAGAATCAGTACTGGAGTCTATTAAAATGAAAAACATAAGTACTTGTGTAAATGATGAATATTTAAAAGGGTTGAAAGGAAATTTTAAAAGTCCAGTTTCTATAGTAGAGTGAAGCGCATGTGTTAAATTAAATGCTGATCTGAATCTCTGAGTAAAGCTGAATGATGAGATCTGAGTTGCTAGGTTAAAATGACTTAATCAATCATTTTTAATCGATCGCAATTTAACCTAACTGTGAATTACCAGTTAAATTGAACTCCTGTTAAATGTATTCAGTGATTCTCATTTGAACTCTTGTGAAAATACATTGATATTTGAAGAGGAATGTTTTACAGATATATTATTCTACCCCTCTTACATTGCAGGGGTTCTAGTGACTGCAGGTACGTTTCTTTGCTTGGAAGAATTCTCTCTGATCTTTAACATCCTTTATAGATATATTTTGAACATTGCACACCAAAAGCTGAAGGGGAACCCCCACTGGTACCTGATTTGGTGGAACTGCAGAATTTCAATCGCTGGTTTAAGGGCCCTTCTGTGTGTTAAGTTGTAAGGTGCTATGTTTGGGTAAAGCAACTATAAATCTCTGCTGCAGCAGCCACTATTAAAGCTTCTTTGGATCGGTAATCATGTTATCTAGTGATATTCTATTGGTTCCCCTGATCTTGGGGTGGAGTGCAACGTTCTGTGAGCGTAGTCCAGCTCTCAGGAGAAATCAAAGTAGGATGTCATGATCTCTGGGATCTCCTTAAGCATCACCTTATTCCTGAGAAATCTGCTTTCTAAATCCCCGTGTGATCCCTCAGATAATCAGTGTGGGAATTTAAATCTTAATATCACATTATGTCACTCATTCAGTGCTTTAGGTGCCCCCAAACCACTGGCGACTTGGCGACTGCCTAGGATCGGCCAATGGTAGCGCCAGACCTGGCTGGGGGTGGGGTCAATTGGTCCTGTTTTATGTATGTAGGTGTGATCGTTTGTGCTATCAGTGTATTTTCTTGTGAAATATTTCTTTACATTTTAAATTTGGATGTGTATGAAAATCCACAAAATATGGTAAATTTGTTAAATTGTTAAATTATATGTTTTACATTTGTTTTAATATACTTTTTTTTGCCTAAAAACAAAATTTTATAACCACATTTTGCTTATAAACAACAACATTTTGTTAGTGCAATCTCAATAAAGTGAGTCACTGTCCCAGAATCACTGAAATGTGGAGAATCTCATATTTTGTATATCTGGTAAAACATTGCTATAGCTGTGTTATTTATCTACACGGATGACCGATAAACTTTTGTTTGCACAGAACACCAGCCCTGTATTAAAGCAAAATAACTAGCAGGTCATTATATTCAAAAACATATTTATGGTTCAATACAATCAAATAACCATGCATTGCAAACTGATGACTTATACTATAAGTAGGGTCAGATCTGGTCTAACACTTTAAAAGTAAATATCATAACATTTGCAGAGTAAAACATGTTTGGCACATAGCAAACAATAAGAATCACATGTTTTGATTTGTGAGACAGATTGGCATGCTGAGGAGGATCAGACTTGCTATGTACAATATAACCAGGAGACCAATAGGGCCACCTACAGGAAACAATCAGAGTAACACTTTCCTCACAGCTGATAATGTATCACAATCTTCCTGAAATTAGCTACTTATCTACCTATGTAGCTGTAAAACATGAATACACAGTATCTATAGACTCGCAGATGTACATAAGCACACAACAAAGTAAGAAAACAGAGGTTTTGGTTAAATAGCAATTAATCAATGATTAAATATTACAATTTATAAATTATTACATTTTTCCTTTGCTCTGTTTTTTGCTCCCCCTTCACAGTTTCTTAAATGATCCTGTTATTTTATACTTTCTTTCTGCTTTTTGCTATTGGAAAAAATGTTTTTTTGGTCTTTTTGTGCTTCTAAACAGCATAAAAAGCTGATTCGAAAATGCTGGTGTATTTAGGCCTCACAAACTATCAGTTGTCTAGAGTTTTGCAGGATAGTCCCAAATGTCTTCACTATTAAGAGTGATGGCCTATTTAGAATTGCTACTGTATGTATGTATTTTTTTTTACAGTCAAGAATAGTAGAGTCAAAGTAAGTATAGTATGTTGGAATCTTGTGAACAAATCGGAACAATAGATATCCAATGGAAACAGCACATGCAAACACCAGTCCTCTAGGTCATCTATTTAAACATACAATACATTAAAACAAAACTACATCCCAAAGCAATCCATAGGCTGACATAAATACACTCCAATGTTTCCTGTCCGCTGTATTAAGATTCAGACTTGAATACATATTGCATCAGGGCTGACTCCTTCATGTTACAATAGGAAAGCACTTTATTATTGCATTATTATTTCTGCAGGTCAAATCTGACCGTCATGCACTTCTATATTAATAATGTAGAGGAATACCTGTTTTGGTCAATGGACTTGAGAACAGTTGCTGAAGAAGTTTATTTTCTGATGTCCTTAACACAACAACGACATCAGCTGGCAGAGTGTCTCTGTTCTTCTCCAGGAATCCACAGGCGTCGTAGAGGACCTGTTACATGAACGATGATGTACAAATACAAATATTAACATACTAATCAGCAAATTTGCAATGCTGAACATAAAATGCTCCAATCCATGCAGATACAGTGGGAAGGGATCCCCCACAAATTAAAATGGAACCTGAAACATACAATATAATGGATTAAACAAAAAGTGGGATCAGTCAAAAATGTTGCGGGATCTTTAATATGACCTTCAACTTTTTGGCTTTTGTTAAGAGATAACTATTATGAAACCTTAGGCAAAATACGTGGCAGACGTTGATCATTATCCTAAATGTCTGCATTAACAATTATTTAAGTTTCCATTTAAAAAGATCACCCTGTCTTCTGTCTTCATGTACGTCTGTGTAACATCAGAAGAGTCAGGAGATATGACCTGACCTGTGACTTGATTTTATCTGCTCATACAAATCTCATAACAATGTTTTAATGGAATTCATTTTCAGGATAAAGTTCCAACTGTCAAATATATAAATGGTCATATTCCCAAAACATTAGGAAACATTTTTGAACACTGTTTTACAAGTAGCGCTAGAAAAGGAGAGGTTGTACAAAGTAACCGACTGTCATTTTAATAGTATTATCTATACAATGAAACACACGTTGCTGATTGGTTGCTATGGTTGCAACAGTCAACTTATTAGTTTTCATAAACCCCAGAAAGATGTTGCTGTGAGAACTTCTATCTTTGTCCTTAACAGTTATCTCAGCACAGTGGGCTGCTCATTGGAGGAGCGTTACAGTAATGATGAGCATAGTATTTGTGTATACGGACACCCTCATCTTGCTAAAAAATACCCTGAAATATATTGAGTCACCTCTTCTACTCCTTTGCTACCAGCCATTACAATTTCACTGATCATATGATCTATTAGGGGCATGGCTATAGAAACTGAAACACACTAAGATGTGAATTTGGTCTTAATTCAGCTGTTTTCAATGAGTCAGGGAACGTTGTACTTACAATACACAATCCTTTAAAAAGGACCAACATAAGCATCACCTTGTAAATAAACACAATGTATTTACCTTCCCAGCATAATGCTGAATGCCAAAACACAGTTCAACACATTTTGGCCTCCAGAAATATTTACATCTTAGATTGTCTTCAAATTTATCTGTGAAAATGAAAATATAATACATTACATTTAATATCATTCTAAGCGAGTTCTAGAAAAAGGTAAATGTAAATGAATGTTCTAAGCTGAGATTGCACTGAGAAAACCTTTATCAGAGCAAGTCCTTACTAAGACCAGGTACACACTGACCCGATGATCGAATGAAAAACCTCCTATCAGCCGACATCCGACTGTTTGCTCAGATATCGTGTGAGTGTGTATAGTGACACGATGATCTAAAGTCGTCATCGTTTGATTTGGTTGGTCTCACTGTTTAATATTTTCCGACCAATCACTGACCGATCATGAAGTGTGTACACACTCATGCTCACGATCTCCATAGAGTTTACAGAGTCGGGCTCTTTTCAGCCGATGCTAGTGATGAATGTCCCGGTTAATAAATTTAGAGAGTGCTGTAGAAGGAACAATTCATTTATTCGTTCTGAAACAGAATATTTTGAGTCACAGAAGCTAACGAAATTCATTAGGACATGAGGATAGCTATAACAAGGCAGTTATAGTCAGTGTGACAAGAATTAATTAATGAATATTGTGCTGTCATTCTCTGAAGACTAGCGGACCAGGTGAAGGACCAGATGAAGAGCACAGATCTGAACATAAACCGTGTCAGTGTGTATGTATGAATGGCCAGACTGATCGGACCTTCAGTCATAGGTACAATCGTTTGAGATAACAGGTTGGTTGGAAATTTCTTCAGTGTGTACCTAGCCTTATATGTTACAAAATTCTGTAACTACTTCTATTCAGAGAAAATGGGGTGTTAAAATGTTTCTTCTGTAAATTAAAAAGTTCATGTGGAAGGATTTTTTTATATTTGGGAAAATATGGTACAGCAAACCTTTACCAAAAACGAAAAAATCTATTTAACAAACGTCAGACCAAGGTTTCAGAAGAAACCCATGTAAAACCCTGATCTTTTCTTTTTGTTGTTTGGTATGTTTATATCTTAAAAAGTTTCAATAAAAATACTGGATTTAAAAAAAAACAAACCCTGATCTTATGTCTTACAATCACAGTAATATAAAGTATGGACTTGCTATTGATCTTGTGATATCAGAGGACAAAAAAATGGATTTTCCCATGCTTTTCTTTTATCAAACCTGTGATAGGTTATGGGCCACAGTGTAATGTTTCCACTTATTTTACAGTTTTTACACTTATAATAGTGTTACACTTGGCAACCCTGGCAGTTGAACTTTGTGTGCTTGTGGTATGCTTGTACATAGATGCTAAGTTATATCACATGTGGTGTAAGAGAGTTGAAGATCACTAAACAACTTTGGGTTAAAAGGCTAGAATAGAGGTGTGTGTGTGTGTGTGTGTGTGTGTGTGTGTGTGTGTGTGTGTGTGTGTGTGTGTGTGTGTGTTGTGTGTGTGTGTTTGTGTTTGTGTGTGTGTGGTGTGTGTGTGTGTGTGTATGTATGTGTGTGTGTGTAAAAACTGTTTAATTTGTAATGGTTTATTTTATAGTAAGACTGAGATTAGAGAGTTTGTACTCATTTGTTATGGAGTTAATTAAATTAGAGTGATGTATTTGAATGGATTGAATGGTTTGTGATATGAAATTTTTGAAGTAATGGAGTTTAGTCAGTTTATGTCAGAGTATGGCTGAGATTGCAAAGTTTGAATTAATAATAATGTGAAACTGTTTGTTTATGAGAAACTGTTTATTAGTGCTGGAGACATTGGAGTATATTTACTAAAGTGCAGGTTTGAAAAATTGGAGCTGTTGCCTATAGCTACCAATCAGATTCTAGCTATCATTTATTTAGTACATTCTACAAAATGACAGCTAGAATCTGATTGGTTCCTAAAGGCAACATCTCTACTTTTTCAGGCCCGAAGTTTAGTAAATATATCCCATGATTCATGGGATGAGAGTTAATATGGCGGCAATGTGATATACAATGAATTTAGTGGAGGCTGTGTTTATGCAAACAATGAATTTGTGTGGTATGGGATATAAATACTATTTGATGTTTATAGTGTTGTGAAGTTTTGTTGGATATTTAAAATGGAGGAAAGCCTGAGTGTGTCTCCCCCACAACACTCCCCTCTCCCCCCTACACACACTCACACACACACACACACACACACACACACACACACACACACACACACACACTATAATAGCATGTACACACACCCTTCACAATAGGTAAAATTGATTAGACACACCATCACATCACACAATAACTGACACACAAACACATTAACTTATATATTTATAAAAAAGATATCTAATGTAATGTATTGTATTAACATCTATGCTATACCACCTATACTAATAGAGTAAACGAAACATATTGATGTTGTATAATATACTTTGTTTGCTGAAACTGTTTTAAAATATGTATAAGAATATTACATTTAGAATATTAATACAAAACATTTTAAATGAAGATACATCTTGTGTGCAGTCTTTCTTGAAAATATGAGCATGAGCTTATAATAAATATTGGTCCTGTAGATTTAGAGCATAATAGGAACCAGAACTAACTTTGCAAGGAGTTTATTGATGGTAATAGCCATAAACGTTATTAAATGGTCATTAGCACATTTGCCAGACAATTAGATCCTCCGTTCCCCTATAACACCTACCAACTAAAGTCTGATCTGTTGCTTGTGGGAATCTGCTCTCTTCATCTAGCAGAGACAAAAGGCCCATTGGTTTCTGGAGGAAAGTATCTAAGAGAGGGCGGTTGTCCTCGTACTTCACCAGCGCAGCATCTATCCCTTCACTCTGATATTCCATCTGTAGGAGAGAAGTTAGACCAGTTTACACTCATATTTATATAAATAAGGTTTGTCTTTCATTCTGAGCCTGGGGCAGCAAGAAGAACATTTGCATCAGATTTTTGTGGCATTGATCACTAGTGCGCCTGAAACTTGTCATAATCCCGGAATGTCCGGAAGACTGAGAATTTTAGGGAGTTCTCCCGGACTCCAGAGACTTTAGTCCACCCTCCCTGATTCTGCCTGTCCTTCTCCTAAAGAGGCTGGAACCTTGATGATACAATTCATGTCATTATGTTCTGCTTCCCCCCCCCCCCCCCCCAATGCACAATGACTTGATCATGTCATTGCATAGAGAAGGGGTCCTGTGGTGACGCGAATAATGTTAACCTAACCCCTGAACTCAACCTAAGGGTCACTCCTCGCATATCTCCACTACTAGACAAGTAGGGAATATTTACTGGTTTAGATTTCAAGGAGGTATATTGGTAAAATACTTGGTTAAGAATCAGATTCACAGCACGATCTATGGTTGTGCATCAAGTTTGTAACAGCTTTTAAATATATATTGTGACTCACTGACTTCAGTACAATATAGCAACATTTTTAAATACTGTCTGGCTAAAGAAATTTACCAAAATAAACCGCTGACTGGTGGCACAGAAAAGAAAACAACTGCCCCCATAAAAGAAGGATCTGACGCTGAAAACATTCATGGTGGAAACATTAAAAATGTAACTTGAAAGAACCTAATACCACTCCAGGAGCTCTCTCGTCATTCATTTCAGTGTTCACATGTTTCTCCTAATATATTGTTTAGTATAGCTCCATAAATGACTTAAATTAATCAAGAGAATGAGAGGACAATGGTACTGTTTCTGCATGTGTGCTGTCATAGTCTGAGGGGTAAATTTATCAAGCTGCGGGTTTGATAAAGTGGGGATGTTGCCTACAGCAACCAAGCAGTTATCATCTATTTAGTACATTCTACAAAATGACAGCTAGAATCTGATTGGTTGCTATAGGCAACATCTCCACTTTTTTAAACCCACAGTTTAATAAATTTACCCTTGAATGTTTTTTACTGTGCTGATTGCAGTGTACTGGAAAATGCGTTTCCCCACATAAAGTTAGTATGGTCCAAAGAACATTCCAATAAAAGTATAGGATGGGGTCCAATCTTCACTAACGCCAAGTATGTGGGAAATTCAACTTATTTTACAGGGACAAAAATGCTTTGTGTCCGTCCAGAAAACAGGGAACACCCCCTTGATGTGCATTTTCCACTCATTTAAATGATCTTATCTCAGAAACAGAAAATCTAATGTTTGCATTTGGATGCATAGTTGGACGCTTGCACTCAATCCACCTAGTTCCATTAATAAGTACATGAAAAAAATTGCACCCCGTAAATGCTATCATGTTGTCCTACAGATCCATGCGCTTTAATAATAACTGGTATGCATAAAACAGAAGTGTAATGGTTTCTTATTTTCCCTCTATGTAAAATAACTGTTCTTAACATAAATATATATGTGGGGGTGTCTCCGGTGAAGACCCCCGCCAGCGATGTGTCCCTGGAGGGACAGAAGATGCTGGAGCCGGTGCCCGTGAAGAGGGCAAAGATGTCCGCCAGCGCTGTGCCCCTGGAGGGGCTGAAGAGGTCCCCGATGGTGCCCAGCAGGAAGAAAGAAGAGAAGAAGTACTCACCCGTCCAGCGATCCAGCGGTGAGTATCGTGGCTTCTTTCTTGCAGGTCCTGTGCGCGGGGGAAGGATGAGCCAATCAGGGCTCATCTTTCCCCGCTGGCCAATCAGCGGCCGGATGCGCGAGCCAATCGCGGCTCGCGCCCGGCCATTCAAAAGATTGGCGCCGACGCGAGCCAATCAGCGCTCGCGCCGGCTAATGACGTCACGCCGGCGACTATATAAGTCGCCGGGTGGCGCCATTTTGCCAGAAGTCCGTCGGCGGAGAAGAGGAAGGACGTCTCTTCACGGCGTCCAGGACCAGGACCAGCGGCAGCGGTGGCAGGGGGCCCTTGTAAGGGCCGTGAGCTACCCTGCCGCCCGAAGACTACAATCAAGCCGCCGGAGCAGTGATCGCCGGCGGGGAGCCCTTGTAAGGGCTGAGAGCGCCCCCGCCAAGCAGCTCTCAACAGCGCCGAACCGGAGAAGAGGCGCCGCCGGTTGGAGGGTCTGGAAGACCCGGAGAAGGCGGAAGAAGACGGCGTGGCAAGCTGAGATTCCTGCGCAGAGCAGGTAAGTATACTCAGCGTTAATTCGGGCACTAGGCCCGTGGGCACAGTCAGGCACAAGGCCCGTTGGCACGGTACATTAGGGGCACAAGGCCCAGGGACCTGGGCACTAGGCCCCAACAAAGTTAGTGGGCCAGTAGGCCATAGTACTATGATAAAGGGGACAAGCCCCTATTAGTTAGACAGGGGGCGTGAGAGCCCCAGGTGTATAAGGGCACAAGGCCCTTAGGTAGTTAGTGGCTTAGAGGCCATAGGAAGGCCACAGGGCCTGGTTAGGGGCTGGTAGCCCATAGGCTATTAAGGGCACAAGGCCCTCAGTCAGTTAGGGAGGCCACAGGCCTCAGGCAGGGGTTAGTGCCCCTAGGTAGTAGGGCATAAGGCCCTAGTGAGAGGGCTCAGAGCCCTGAGTTAGAGAGGGGGCTGAGGCCCATGAAACAGAGCAGAAGGCTCTGTGTGTAGCTGGGCAGAGACCCATGGTGTGTAGGGCATAAGGCCCTGGTGGTGTGTGGTAGAGGCGTGGGAGCCTCGTGAGTGTAGGCGCGGTCCTGTGTGAGGTGAGCACACGTGGTTAGGAGGTACAGTAGAGCGGAGGCTCCTGTGGTGCTGTAGCAACCTGCTGGTTGGCTAACAGCGGTGTGTTCTGGTAAGTAGCGTGCAAAGTACTGTATACTGTATTTATTCTGTCTGTGCGGCGAGTATAGTTTACATTACGGTATTTTGGGGTGTGCTACATAACTGTGTCCAGGGGCAAGACGTCAGGCCCCCATTAAAGGTAGGCTCTTGTTCCCTGTGTTTCCTGTGCTAACCCGTGTTGTGGGGACAAGTGTAGTTACCAGCATACACATAGTCAGGGGAGAACACACGTAGTTTCCCTGTCCCTTAGGTCCCCGGGGTCACACTGGTACCCAGAGGGGGTGGCTGAGTGAGTCGGTGGCAGTGCAGCACACCTTGAGGCAGTTCCAGGGGCGGCCGTGGTTCTGATCAAGGGTCCTCAAGGCCGGTTCCGTGCAGGTGGACCTGTGGTTCCGGACGTAGGGACACGTGTGAGATACCCGAGTACAGGCAGTCGGGCGGTTCAGTTCGATCGGCTGTTCCGTGCGGCAGTCGGCCCGCGGGTTAGTGTGCTGTTCTACTGAGCCTCAGCCGGGCTTAAAGAACCGGTCCTTAGGGTCCGTGGGTGACCCCATAGCAAGAAGGCAGCTTCTTGGTACGACCTGGGTGAGGGGGTTAGGAACCGCCCTCCGGTTTAGGCTGTGAACACCGGCTGGTGTTCCCCGTAGCGTGTAAGTGAGCAGTTCTGTTAGTGCACCACACCTAGTTAGTCCTAGTGTTTTGACTTAGTTGCGTTGCCGACCATTAGAACGTTGTTAGGGTCGGGTCGCTGTTGTAGTTAGTCCAGTTTTGTGGGTGCCATCTTAGTCTCACGGAGAGCGTAGAGGGAGGCTGTGTGTTCTTGTCATCCGCAGGAGTCGGGAAGGTGCAGGAGAACCGGATCGGAAGTGGGAGTGTCCCGGTGAGTATCACGCTCGATTCCCCCTTTCGGTTAGGCCCTCACCGGCAGGTGTGTGAGGTACTTGAGGCGGGATTAGTCCTCGGACTAGTCTTGGCCTTCAGTGCCTGTAGTCCCCCGTGTCTTGGCAAGAACAAAGTAAGGAGGCGGCAAGGAGCTTGGACTGACTGTGCCCTTGTTCTTTGCCGTAGTCTCGGACAGCCCTTACCTGGTAGGCACGGCCGTAATCTCTGTCTCTATCTTAGAGGGACGTGATTGGAGGTGACTGCGGCTGCGGATCTGCTGGGATTGGATCGCAGCTGGGAAATCGGAAGCGGACTGGAGGTGACCATCGTTTACAAGGTGAGTTCTTTTGTGTTGCGTCTGTCCCTGTCTTTCCCCGCAGGGGGCGTTACATTTTGGCGTAGTCGGCAGGATCAACGATGGCTCATCGGGGGATCATTCCGCTGTACGAGGGATACAGCTGTGTCATCTCTCGTGACGAAGTGGCAGCGTTCACGAAGCAAATCCTGGAACGTTGTGAGACAAGGAAGAAGAAGAACAGAGGTACTAAACGGCAACCGGTGGAAGAAATGCTGTGCTGGAAGTGTGGGTTGCCTGGACACTTCGCATACCACTGCCCAGTTGCCGAGGAGCTCTTTGGTGAATGGGAGGACGAAGAAGTCTCCGATGAATGGGAAGACGAAGAAGTCTTCGAGTGGAAGGACGAGGAAGCCTTCCATCAATGGTCTCAAAAGAAGTCGGAGTCTGGAGGGAAGGATCGGCAGAGCCTGCTGACTGTTGGATCGCAGGTGATCGTCCCGTCCAAGCAAGATTCGCGACAGGGATACCCGCGTCAGCCGGATGCTGGAGCCGGGGTATTGGAGACGTCGGATACGTCAGACGACTTGTCCGTGGCTGTGGAAGAGTTGGTCCCTGAAGACGAAGGGAGAACTGAGCAGACCCTCCAAAGGGCAACGTTGTGTCCGGAGACATGTGAAGATGTCTGCCCGGTGGTACCTGAGAGGATGGAAGCCATCAGTACCCCGGAAGAGAGAGCTGCTGAAGAAGTACTGCCTGACGAAGACTGTACTTTAGAGAGCGCAGCTGGAGAGTGGTGGATGTTGTCACCTTCTGAAGAAGCTTCCCGCACAACCGAGGAGGTATCGGACGGATGGGAGGTTCCGGCATGCGCCAGGGAAGAGACTCCCTGGATACCGACTTCGGGCGAGGAAGTTGCCAGGATGGTGTGGATCCTGCGCGAGAGGGCTTTACCGCGAAGGATCCGGTGGACGCAAGTCAGGGATGCCGGTAAGCGACCCTTGGAGGTGGACGTAGAGGAGAGGACGTCGATTGTGGGGACCACAATGGAAAAAGGCGGCGGAAATGTGGGGGTGTCTCCGGTGAAGACCCCCGCCAGCGATGTGTTCCTGGAGGGACAGAAGATGCTGGAGCCGGTGCCCGTGAAGAGGGCGAAGATGTCCACCAGCGCTGTGCCCCTGGAGGGGCTGAAAAAGTCCCCGATGGTGCCCAGCAGGAAGAAAGAAGAGAAGAAGTACTCACCCGTCCAGCGATCCAGCGGTGAGTATCGTGGCTTCTTTCTTGCAGGTCCTGTGCGCGGGGGAAGGATGAGCCAATCAGGGCTCATCTTTCCCCGCTGGCCAATCAGCGGCCGGATGCGCGAGCCAATCGCGGCTCGCGCCCGGCCATTCAAAAGATTGGCGCCGACGCGAGCCAATCAGCGCTCGCGCCGGCTAATGACGTCACGCCGGCGACTATATAAGTCGCCGGGTGGCGCCATTTTGCCAGAAGTCCGTCGGCGGAGAAGAGGAAGGACGTCTCTTCACGGCGTCCAGGACCAGGACCAGCGGCAGCGGCGGCAGGGGGCCCTTGTAAGGGCCGTGAGCTACCCTGCCGCCCGAAGATTACAATCAAGCCGCCGGAGCAGTGATCGCCGGCGGGGAGCCCTTGTAAGGGCTGAGAGCGCCCCCGCCAAGCAGCTCTCAACAGCGCCGAACCGGAGAAGAGGCGCCGCCGGTTGGAGGGTCTGGAAGACCCGGAGAAGGCGGAAGAAGACGGCGTGGCAAGCTGAGATTCCTGCGCAGAGCAGGTAAGTATACTCAGCGTTAATTCGGGCACTAGGCCCGTGGGCACAGTCGGGCACAAGGCCCGTTGGCACGGTACATTAGGGGCACAAGGCCCAGGGACCTGGGCACTAGGCCCCAACAAAGTTAGTGGGCCAGTAGGCCATAGTACTATGATAAAGGGGACAAGCCCCTATTAGTTAGACAGGGGGCGTGAGAGCCCCAGGTGTATAAGGGCACAAGGCCCTTAGGTAGTTAGTGGCTTAGAGGCCATAGGAAGGCCACAGGGCCTGGTTAGGGGCTGGTAGCCCGTAGGCTATTAAGGGCACAAGGCCCTCAGTCAGTTAGGGAGGCCACAGGCCTCAGGCAGGGGTTAGTGCCCCTAGGTAGTAGGGCATAAGGCCCTAGTGAGAGGGCTCAGAGCCCTGAGTTAGAGAGGGGGCTGAGGCCCATGAAACAGAGCAGAAGGCTCTGTGTGTAGCTGGGCAGAGACCCATGGTGTGTAGGGCATAAGGCCCTGGTGGTGTGTGGTAGAGGCGTGGGAGCCTCGTGAGTGTAGGCGCGGTCCTGTGTGAGGTGAGCACATGTGGTTAGGAGGTACAGTAGAGCGGAGGCTCCTGTGGTGCTGTAGCAACCTGCTGGTTGGCTAACAGCGGTGTGTTCTGGTAAGTAGCATGCAAAGTACTGTATACTGTATTTATTCTGTCTGTGCGGCGAGTATAGTTTACATTACGGTATTTTGGGGTGTGCTACATAACTGTGTCCAGGGGCAAGACGTCAGGCCCCCATTAAAGGTAGGCTCTTGTTCCCTGTGTTTCCTGTGCTAACCCGTGTTGTGGGGACAAGTGTAGTTACCAGCATACACATAGTCAGGGGAGAACACACGTAGTTTCCCTGTCCCTTAGGTCCCCGGGGTCACACTGGTACCCAGAGGGGGTGGCTGAGTGAGTCGGTGGCAGTGCAGCACACCTTGAGGCAGTTCCAGGGGCGGCCGTGGTTCTGATCAAGGGTCCTCAAGGCCGGTTCCGTGCAGGTGGACCTGTGGTTCCGGACGTAGGGACACGTGTGAGATACCCAAGTACAGGCAGTCGGGCGGTTCAGTTCGATCGGCTGTTCCGTGCGGCAGTCGGCCCGCGGGTTAGTGTGCTGTTCTACTGAGCCTCAGCCGGGCTTAAAGAACCGGTCCTTAGGGTCCGTGGGTGACCCCATAGCAAGAAGGCAGCTTCTTGGTACGACCTGGGTGAGGGGGTTAGGAACCGCCCTCCGGTTTAGGCTGTGAACACCGGCTGGTGTTCCCCGTAGCGTGTAAGTGAGCAGTTCTGTTAGTGCACCACACCTAGTTAGTCCTAGTGTTTTGACTTAGTTGCGTTGCCGACCATTAGAACGTTGTTAGGGTCGGGTCGCTGTTGTAGTTAGTCCAGTTTTGTGGGTGCCATCTTAGTCTCACGGAGAGCGTAGAGGGAGGCTGTGTGTTCTTGTCATCCGCAGGAGTCGGGAAGGTGCAGGAGAACCGGATCGGAAGTGGGAGTGTCCCGGTGAGTATCACGCTCGATTCCCCCTTTCGGTTAGGCCCTCACCGGCAGGTGTGTGAGGTACTTGAGGCGGGATTAGTCCTCGGACTAGTCTTGGCCTTCAGTGCCTGTAGTCCCCCGTGTCTTGGCAAGAACAAAGTGAGGAGGCGGCAAGGAGCTTGGACTGACTGTGCCCTTGTTCTTTGCCGTAGTCTCGGACAGCCCTTACCTGGTAGGCACGGCCGTAATCTCTGTCTCTATCTTAGAGGGACGTGATTGGAGGTGACTGCGGCTGCGGATCTGCTGGGATTGGATCGCAGCTGGGAAATCGGAAGCGGACTGGAGGTGACCATCGTTTACAAGGTGAGTTCTTTTGTGTTGCGTCTGTCCCTGTCTTTCCCCGCAGGGGGCGTTACATTTTGGCGTAGTCGGCAGGATCAACGATGGCTCATCGGGGGATCATTCCGCTGTACGAGGGATACAGCTGTGTCATCTCTCGTGACGAAGTGGCAGCGTTCACGAAGCAAATCCTGGAACGTTGTGAGACAAGGAAGAAGAAGAACAGAGGTACTAAACGGCAACCGGTGGAAGAAATGCTGTGCTGGAAGTGTGGGTTGCCTGGACACTTCGCATACCACTGCCCAGTTGCCGAGGAGCTCTTTGGTGAATGGGAGGACGAAGAAGTCTCCGATGAATGGGAAGACGAAGAAGTCTTCGAGTGGAAGGACGAGGAAGCCTTCCATCAATGGTCTCAAAAGAAGTCGGAGTCTGGAGGGAAGGATCGGCAGAGCCTGCTGACTGTTGGATCGCAGGTGATCGTCCCGTCCAAGCAAGATTCGCGACAGGGATACCCGCGTCAGCCGGATGCTGGAGCCGGGGTATTGGAGACGTCGGATACGTCAGACGACTTGTCCGTGGCTGTGGAAGAGTTGGTCCCTGAAGACGAAGGGAGAACTGAGCAGACCCTCCAAAGGGCAACGTTGTGTCCGGAGACATGTGAAGATGTCTGCCCGGTGGTACCTGAGAGGATGGAAGCCATCAGTACCCCGGAAGAGAGAGCTGCTGAAGAAGTACTGCCTGACGAAGACTGTACTTTAGAGAGCGCAGCTGGAGAGTGGTGGATGTTGTCACCTTCTGAAGAAGCTTCCCGCACAACCGAGGAGGTATCGGACGGATGGGAGGTTCCGGCATGCGCCAGGGAAGAGACTCCCTGGATACCGACTTCGGGCGAGGAAGTTGCCAGGATGGTGTGGATCCTGCGCGAGAGGGCTTTACCGCGAAGGATCCGGTGGACGCAAGTCAGGGATGCCGGTAAGCGACCCTTGGAGGTGGACGTAGAGGAGAGGACGTCGATTGTGGGGACCACAATGGAAAAAGGCGGCGGAAATGTGGGGGTGTCTCCGGTGAAGACCCCCGCCAGCGATGTGTTCCTGGAGGGACAGAAGATGCTGGAGCCGGTGCCCGTGAAGAGGGCGAAGATGTCCACCAGCGCTGTGCCCCTGGAGGGGCTGAAAAAGTCCCCGATGGTGCCCAGCAGGAAGAAAGAAGAGAAGAAGTACTCACCCGTCCAGCGATCCAGCGGTGAGTATCGTGGCTTCTTTCTTGCAGGTCCTGTGCGCGGGGGAAGGATGAGCCAATCAGGGCTCATCTTTCCCCGCTGGCCAATCAGCGGCCGGATGCGCGAGCCAATCGCGGCTCGCGCCCGGCCATTCAAAAGATTGGCGCCGACGCGAGCCAATCAGCGCTCGCGCCGGCTAATGACGTCACGCCGGCGACTATATAAGTCGCCGGGTGGCGCCATTTTGCCAGAAGTCCGTCGGCGGAGAAGAGGAAGGACGTCTCTTCACGGCGTCCAGGACCAGGACCAGCGGCAGCGGCGGCAGGGGGCCCTTGTAAGGGCCGTGAGCTACCCTGCCGCCCGAAGATTACAATCAAGCCGCCGGAGCAGTGATCGCCGGCGGGGAGCCCTTGTAAGGGCTGAGAGCGCCCCCGCCAAGCAGCTCTCAACAGCGCCGAACCGGAGAAGAGGCGCCGCCGGTTGGAGGGTCTGGAAGACCCGGAGAAGGCGGAAGAAGACGGCGTGGCAAGCTGAGATTCCTGCGCAGAGCAGGTAAGTATACTCAGCGTTAATTCGGGCACTAGGCCCGTGGGCACAGTCGGGCACAAGGCCCGTTGGCACGGTACATTAGGGGCACAAGGCCCAGGGACCTGGGCACTAGGCCCCAACAAAGTTAGTGGGCCAGTAGGCCATAGTACTATGATAAAGGGGACAAGCCCCTATTAGTTAGACAGGGGGCGTGAGAGCCCCAGGTGTATAAGGGCACAAGGCCCTTAGGTAGTTAGTGGCTTAGAGGCCATAGGAAGGCCACAGGGCCTGGTTAGGGGCTGGTAGCCCGTAGGCTATTAAGGGCACAAGGCCCTCAGTCAGTTAGGGAGGCCACAGGCCTCAGGCAGGGGTTAGTGCCCCTAGGTAGTAGGGCATAAGGCCCTAGTGAGAGGGCTCAGAGCCCTGAGTTAGAGAGGGGGCTGAGGCCCATGAAACAGAGCAGAAGGCTCTGTGTGTAGCTGGGCAGAGACCCATGGTGTGTAGGGCATAAGGCCCTGGTGGTGTGTGGTAGAGGCGTGGGAGCCTCGTGAGTGTAGGCGCGGTCCTGTGTGAGGTGAGCACACGTGGTTAGGAGGTACAGTAGAGCGGAGGCTCCTGTGGTGCTGTAGCAACCTGCTGGTTGGCTAACAGCGGTGTGTTCTGGTAAGTAGCGTGCAAAGTACTGTATACTGTATTTATTCTGTCTGTGCGGCGAGTATAGTTTACATTACGGTATTTTGGGGTGTGCTACATAACTGTGTCCAGGGGCAAGACGTCAGGCCCCCATTAAAGGTAGGCTCTTGTTCCCTGTGTTTCCTGTGCTAACCCGTGTTGTGGGGACAAGTGTAGTTACCAGCATACACATAGTCAGGGGAGAACACACGTAGTTTCCCTGTCCCTTAGGTCCCTGGGGTCACACTGGTACCCAGAGGGGGTGGCTGAGTGAGTCGGTGGCAGTGCAGCACACCTTGAGGCAGTTCCAGGGGCGGCCGTGGTTCTGATCAAGGGTCCTCAAGGCCGGTTCCGTGCAGGTGGACCTGTGGTTCCGGACGTAGGGACACGTGTGAGATACCCAAGTACAGGCAGTCGGGCGGTTCAGTTCGATCGGCTGTTCCGTGCGGCAGTCGGCCCGCGGGTTAGTGTGCTGTTCTACTGAGCCTCAGCCGGGCTTAAAGAACCGGTCCTTAGGGTCCGTGGGTGACCCCATAGCAAGAAGGCAGCTTCTTGGTACGACCTGGGTGAGGGGGTTAGGAACCGCCCTCCGGTTTAGGCTGTGAACACCGGCTGGTGTTCCCCGTAGCGTGTAAGTGAGCAGTTCTGTTAGTGCACCACACCTAGTTAGTCCTAGTGTTTTGACTTAGTTGCGTTGCCGACCATTAGAACGTTGTTAGGGTCGGGTCGCTGTTGTAGTTAGTCCAGTTTTGTGGGTGCCATCTTAGTCTCACGGAGAGCGTAGAGGGAGGCTGTGTGTTCTTGTCATCCGCAGGAGTCGGGAAGGTGCAGGAGAACCGGATCGGAAGTGGGAGTGTCCCGGTGAGTATCACGCTCGATTCCCCCTTTCGGTTAGGCCCTCACCGGCAGGTGTGTGAGGTACTTGAGGCGGGATTAGTCCTCGGACTAGTCTTGGCCTTCAGTGCCTGTAGTCCCCCGCGTCTTGGCAAGAACAAAGTGAGGAGGCGGCAAGGAGCTTGGACTGACTGTGCCCTTGTTCTTTGCCGTAGTCTCGGACAGCCCTTACCTGGTAGGCACGGCCGTAATCTCTGTCTCTATCTTAGAGGGACGTGATTGGAGGTGACTGCGGCTGCGGATCTGCTGGGATTGGATCGCAGCTGGGAAATCGGAAGCGGACTGGAGGTGACCATCGTTTACAAGGTGAGTTCTTTTGTGTTGCGTCTGTCCCTGTCTTTCCCCGCAGGGGGCGTTACATATAAATAAAGTTTCTTAACCAAAACCATTATACCAATATTTTTTATATATATTGTACAAAACTGTTGTCCATAAAATTGTTTTGCTATGACCCCAAGACCCCAAGGGCCTCATTCATCAAGAACATAATGTGCGTGTTTAAAAAAAGGCATGTACATCGGGTATCCACAGGCTGTAGTATGGGTCCTTTGCGCCCCAAGATGAATTGGACGTTGCTGCGTTCTCTGGTGTATGGTTAGTCTCTGGAGATGCGCAAAGCGATTTTACGCAAAATACAGCATTTATCGACATTTACGTTCCTTAATGATTCCGGCCTCAAGTGTATTGAAGAATATAGCACAATTCTATATTTGACATTTTTTATTTCTATTTAGATTGTTTCTACAACAATTGGCAACTTACCTGCTCTAGTGCAAATATGTGCTGGTTAAAATAAAACTGGATCTGCTCATTGGCAATGTTAATGCAAAGCTGCTCAAAAGAATTCCGTTTGAAGTTCTCAAATCCAAAAATATCCAGAATGCCCACGTTCATACCGCTATCAGCATTGCTGGAGAGAAACAAAGAGAGGAGTCCATTTATTGCAGATGGTTTAATGTTAATCTTAGGCTTAGGGTAATAACTTCAACCTGTGCAGATTTGCATATCCTACAGAATTACACAATCTTTTTCTTCATCGTAATTAGACTGGCATGATTGAATATAATTAACAAGTATTTTTATATTAATGGCAACTCCAAAAGCTCCTTTATAGAAAAGTATTCTCTTTCTGACTTACATAAATACCTTACAGATAGCCCTTTCACAAGTGCATAAACACGTGTATTGTTGTTTTTATGCATCCTTGTAAAATAGGATTTGGGCACAATTATGGATTTAAAAAACCTATCATATAGCTTTAAAAATATGTGTAAACCAATTCATCTGTACTTATATTTATAAGACTATATATGCATTTTGTTGCCCATGTGAAAGGGCCCCTAGTCATGCCAATCTGATTTATTTGGCTACCCAGGATAATTTTTTTTGGAACATTTGCTAAACTATATGAAAACTATGTCAGATGGTATTAGTGTCTCAAACGCATACTTTAAAAGCAAACCTCCTTCCCACAGGTATCAGAATGCTCCAGACCTATGATTTTCGGGAGATACTCCCCTTCCCCCCAAGCCCTATGGTACCTCTCTATCAGTCGCTTCCTCTTGCAGTGATGGTAGGAAAATGTTGAAATTCTGCACTTCAGACACATTGCAATTTGCAGATTGGCAAATTCCCAATGTGTCGGGTGCACAGACTGCTACACTTCCCTTGTTGTTGGGGTAAGAGAATCCATATGCCAGGGGGGTTGAGTATACCATTAGTGGGGGGTACTGGGCATCAGACCCCCGCAATTCAGACACTTCTGTGAGTGTGGATCACCAGTACAATATGTGTTTACTGTGCTCTTCTTTTAATACCACTTAATTTAATTCAGCTCAGACATATCTCCCATCATTCGTGATTCTTGGCGGCGTGCGCATGAGAAGGGGATGTGGATGCCTTCAGCTCCCTTCCCCTCCCCTCCCCCCAAAATACCCCTTCAATTCCGCATGCACCTTCCTGTGGTACATGTGGCATTGAAGGGGTATCTTTTCATAGGACTTAACAGTCCACAAATCAGAACAAAAGTCCTTGAACACGTCACAGCTGGACAGTCCCCTCAAACCAGGACGCTACCACCGAAATCGGGACTATTGTGGCTCAGGTAATTGCGGTTAGAATAAAAAGAGTGAAAACAAGAAATTGATCAGATTGACCATCCATGGTAGCAGGTTTATATTATACCTGGATAATGACTGGTTCTTCTCTCCTTATATTTCCAAAATCTGTCTCTGACTAATGAAAAACCATGAAGTCTTCCCATTGCACTTCATAAACCGTGCTGAGGCTTATGTAATAAAATGGTACTATGTGTACAAAGTTCTGTAACCCATAGTAACTGTTCAGATGTTCCCAATGTCTGACTGGTAGCCAAGGGTTACAGCACATCTGTGCATATAACACCGCTTTATATAATATATCCTAATGTATTTCAGTTTAGCAAATACTGAGATGTCATTTTAGCACACATTACTTGCCATATATTCTTGTCCGGCTGGAGAAGGGTGTTAATGCGGTTGACAATCCAGCTGAATAGTCTGCCGTATAGAGCTTTGGACATGGCATCTCTCACATCAGCAGCTTTATCCACAGTGTTTGTGCGGATAATGGTCTCCCCTCTGGTCACTACACAGTGAGAGGTGAGAGCTTCCTGCAGCTCTTCCGCACCTATGCTGAGCAGGGCGGCAGCTACAAGCAGATAGATGACAACTGTATTATTGTATAAATGACATAGCAACTTATCATACATTATTACTATATACCAGAATTAATCAAATGTATATCAAACATATCCTCGTTTAAGCAACTAATATGCTATCCCTACCTGCTGATAAGTGAAACAGCTACTTGTTGAACTTAATTGTTCCCTCTAAGCCAATAATGGGCAACAGTCGGCCCTAGGGCCACACATGGCCCTAGAGTCTGCATCCCCTAGATCCTTCCTGCTTTATTGTCAGATTTGTTTGTTATAGCTTGTAACACTCATAGGCAAACTGAGGGAGGGTTTCCTAGTGCCTGGAAACCCCCCTCCAAGTCTGCGGCACTATATAATTGAGGTGGCTGGACCCTACCCCCGCTTCACACGGCTCTGCTTGAAAAGGGAGAGCTGCGTGCACATAACAGTAGTGCATGCAGCATTGCCCATGTATATTATAGGGAAAGGAAGAGTTGGAGAGCAGCCAAGCACTGTCTAATATTATAGGCACACCCCCATGCATGCTGGCCACGCCCACTGGCAGCGTGGTGCTCTACAAATCCTGCGTTTGTGTAAAATGCCTGCTGATGTTATTACAGATAGGTGTCTCTTTCTTTTATTACATGTATTGTTTTATCTGAGATTAAGGGTAACCTTTCTGAAGGGTAGAGGCAGAGCCGTAACTTAAAATTCTAGCGCCTGGGGCGAGAATGTCAAATGCCGCCCCGCTAGCCCTCAATTTTAACCAAATGAACCTAAATTAGTCCTAAACTGCGCCCCCCTTTAGCGTCGCGCCCTGGGCGGTCGCCCCCTATCGCACAACCCTAGTTACGGCCCTGGGTAGAGGGCTGCACCCTGGGGCTTTTAAACTGCATCAGTTTGCCCACCACTGCTCTAAGCTGTCTGTAAACAATATACGGGACAATGCTCTTCATGCTGGAAATTATAAAGATATTAAATGTCACTACGGAGTTTCCCCACCATATAATGGCACACGGCCATAGCGATTTTAGATAGATTATAGAAATCTGAGGTGATGTCTAATATCTGTAAACATTGTACAGAATGTGTGGTGGTAAATAATAATAATTATAACAACAACAACAATAATAATAATATGTTTCCTAATGAACATTGCGTTGACAACAGGGGGTAAATGTATCAAGCTGAGAGTTTTCCGGCAGGATTGAAAAGTGGAGATGTTGCCTATAGCAACCAATCAGATTCTAGCTGTCATTTTGAAGAATGTACTAAATAAATGAGAACCAGAATCTGATTGGTTTTTCCAACCCACCGGAAAACTCTCAGCTTGATACATTTACCCCCAGAACTCACCAGCAATAACTTATAAGTACTAACTCAGCATTCATACAGACATTGTTTACAGATGTTTACACATATGCCAGCATTATTTGTGTTAATAACTTGTTAATTATAGGAAAAATCCAGTGTGCAGGGTTGCACTGAACAGAAGATTTTCAATATAGCCCATTAGGATGGTGTTCTCTTTAAAGTATGTTTTTAACACTTTTAATTTAAGAGCATACTGCTAAGAAGGGACAGTGCTGTACATGGTTATATGGAAAGTTAGTCTAAACTATTTTCATAGGTGTATTATTTTAATAAATACCAATTATATATTTATTGTATCAATAATGTATCTATAACTGTTAATGTACAGTATATATATAAGGTATATATTATACAGGCTTTATCATTATACCGTTTTCCAAGGCTTCTCCATTAGGAACCTCACTCTTGTCGGTTTGGTGTTTAGAAGATTTAGCAGTAAATTCAATGTTTCCTGTGTTTAGTATTCCAGACAGAATTCTGTACACGGAATGGACTTCCTGTTAATAAAAAAGGTGTAAGCATTAATTGTTTGATGATTATACACACAGATAATAAACAAATTACCACTGTAAGTTAATTTGAAAGTTAAATATATGGGAAACACATTTTTCTCAATACACAAAATATTTAATTGAAGAATTAACTTTTAAATAATGCTACTTTATTATGTAATACAGTCATGGCCAAAAGTTTTGAGAATGACACAAGTATTGGTTTTCACAAAGTTTTCTGCTGTGTTTTTAGACCTTTTTGTCAGATGTTGCTATGGTATACTGAAGTAAAATTACAAGTATTTCATAAGTGTCAAAGGCTTTTATTGACAATTACATTAAGTTTATGCAAAGAGTCAATATTTGAAGAGTTTACTCTACTTTTTGAAGATGTCTGCAATTCGCCCTGGCATGCTGTCAATCAATTTCTGGGCCACATATTGACTGATGGCCGCCCATTCTTGTCTAATCAATGCTTGTAGTTTGTCAGAATTTGTGGGATTTTGTTTGACCACAAGTTCTCAATGGGATTAAGGTCTGGGGAGTTTCCTGGTTATGGACCCAAAATTTCGATGTTTTGATCCCCGAGCCACTTAGTTATCACTTTTGCCTTATGGCAAGGTGCAAGGTGCTCCATCATGCTGGAAAAAGCATTGTTCGTCACCAGACTGTTCTTGGATGGTTGGGAGAAGTTGCTTTTGGTACCATTCTTTATTCATGGCTGTGTTCCTAGGCAAAATTGTGAGTGAACCCACTTCCTTGGCTGAGAAGCAACCCCACACATGAATGGTCTCAGGATGCTTTACTGTTGGCATGACACAGGACTGGCAACCTCTCTTTAATAAAATTCTGCAATAACTATAAATGTAGGGCCCATTGGCATTCTATTAAATGTGTATTTTTAATATTTATTTATGTTTTCACAAGTACACACCTTCTAATTATTATTTTTTCCAGACTCCCCCCTGCGGCACAGGGTTATCAGGAAGAGCCACAGCATGTTTCATTGTGTGACAAGTAGCCCATTGGGGAGGGGGGATATGTCCTTTACACGCCATAGGAGGAACCAGCCTGGGATCTCCCCATTATAGTGGAAATTAGCCTAGATTGTCTGGTTAAATATTTCACGGGTTAAGGGGGGTACCCTGCATTTTTTTTATTATGTATTATTTTATTAAGTGGGGCCAGTGCGCCTGCAAATGTGTTTTTTTTACAAGAAATGGGCCCAATTGTAAATATAGATTCTTGTGGCTGACAGTGAGATCAGGGGTAATTTTTTTTCGTACCTATTTTTTTAAACCAAGTAGAATTTGCTGCGATACACAGAGAAGGAACTTTAAGAAACCCGCTGCAACCTAAATTTCTGGGGCTTTATGCAACCTTACGTACAAAGTTCATCTGTCCATAGGATGGTCTAAGCATTGACATAATCTAAAGCAGCCATTGGTAGATCCCAAATATAAGCATAGAAGTGCATGTTTCATCATTATTTATGTGTTTGTACTTTAAACAGTGCTGATTCTGTGAAGACAGGGCTGGCAAAGAGATCTACGGTGGGGGCTGTGCTGCGGGACCAGCCCCCATAAAATGAATGATAGGGCAACATGTTACAGGGACAGATTATTGGTGGTCACCACTGCTTTGGTAATGGTTAATGGTTTGCACAATTTTTCAGGGGCTTCAATCAGGGGCCGAATGCTGCACTTGCAGTGAATCCCCCTCCCCTTATTTGTACCTTTGGCTAGTTATAAATTGATACGTTGGCCGTGCACACTGTGGGCCCGATGTAGAGTTGGACGCAATTTACACTTAACTCGTAAGTGTAAATTGCATCCCATAATTTACGCAGGATTCCAAGTCAAACACATCTTTAGATCCGTGCAACTCAGGATACTATGCAAACTGTACAATCAATCCTCTTTATCTGCCTTATGGGCCGATGTGCATGATGAAGTGTATCAGTCACAGCTGCCCTGTAAAGCAGATAAATAAATAAATAAATTAATGTAAAAAAAAAAATTGTGCTTCACCCCCCCAAACAGCACTCGTTTTCTCACTTTTTCACTCATTTTTTTAATACTGCAAGATCTGTTGCACCAGCAAAAAGCACCCGCAAAATACACATCTCCTAGAGACCTATCTGCGGCTGCTTTCAGCTCAGCATGGCATGTAAAGTTCCTGAACACGCCTTTACATTGCTAGGCTTACCCACTACCTCCCCCGTTCCACCTCTCTAAGCGCAGAGAGGTGCAAGAGGCAGATCTGTCTCAGTCTGAGTGCAAACTGAGAGGGATCCTTGGCTAAAAGCGCTTTTTGCACTGTTCAGTTGGACTTGTGTATGACTCTAAATCAGGCCCTGCACCTACAACTGCCCAGAAACAGAAGGGAGGAGTAGTGTTATTAAAAGACATCTGTGTCTTTACACCTAAAGGTATATTTACATGTACAGTCAACCTGCATCCATCCTTACTGCCTTCCCGTTCAACTAATGTAAATCAGAGAAGAAAGCATGTCAGACAGGTGCTTTAAAAAGGGATCACTGATCCAAATGAAGATTGCAAAGGTCAATCAAACGCACATTCAGGAATCTGTAGGTAGAGGCAGGGCCGGACTGGCCATCTGGCACTTCTGGCAAATGCCAGAAGGACCGATGGGCAGATGGGCCGGTCCGGTCCCTGGCAGTCGGTGCACGGTGTACTGACAGCGTACACCATGCACTGACACAGCGTGCATTGACAGCCTGGTGGCTGGCTCCTCCCCAGGAACCAGCCACCAGATCACATAGGCAGCGCTGCGCGCTGCACTGTCGAGTCGGCAGGGTCTGAGGAGCGTGGAACAGAAGAAGAAAGAAGACAGAAACAGGAGGAGAAAAGAAGATGAAAAGGTAAGTACAGTAAAACGGGGGGGGGGGGAGATAGCGGGTGATGGATGCCACACAGAAAGCAGGAAAAGGGGGAAGAGAATGGCACACAGAAAGCAGGAAAAGAGGGAAGAGAATTGCACGCAGAAAAGCAGGAAAAGGGGAAAGAGAATGGCACACAGAAAGCTGGAAAAGAGGGAAGAGAATGGCACACAGAAAGCAGGAAAAGGGGGAAGAGAATGGCACACAGAAAGCTGGAAAAGAGGGAAGAGAATGGCACACAGAAAGCTGGAAAAGAGGGAAGAGAATGGCACACAGAAAGCAGGAAAAGGGGGAAGAGAATGGCACACAGAAAGCAGGAAAAGGGGGAAGAGAATGGCACACAGAAAGCAGGAAAAGGGGGAAGAGAATGGCACACAGAAAGCTGGAAAAGAGGGAAGAGAATGGCACACAGAAAGCAGGAAAAGGGGGAAGAGAATGGCACACAGAAAGCTGGAAAAGAGGGAAGAGAATGGCACACAGAAAGCAGGAAAAGGGGGAAGAGAATGGCACACAGAAAGCTGGAAAAGAGGGAAGAGAATGGCACACAGAAAGCTGGAAAAGAGGGAAGAGAATGGCACACAGAAAGCAGGAAAAGGGGGAAGAGAGTGGCACACAGAAAGCAGGAAAAGAGGGAAGGGAGTGGCACACAGAAAGCTGGAAAAGAGGGAAGAGAATGGCACACAGAAAGCTGGAAAAGAGGGAAGAGAATGGCACACAGAAAGCTGGAAAAGAGGGAAGAGAATGGCACACAGAAAGCTGGAAAAGAGGGAAGAGAATGGCACACAGAAAGCTGGAAAAGAGGGAAGAGAATGGCACACAGAAAGCAGGAAAAGGGGGAAGAGAATGGCACACAGAAAGCTGGAAAAGAGAGAAGAGAATGGCACACAGAAAGCAGGAAAAGGGGGAAGAGAATGGCACACAGAAAGCTGGAAAAGAGGGAAGAGAATGGCACACAGAAAGCAGGAAAAGGGGGAAGAGAATGGCACACAGAAATCTGGAAAAGAGGGAAGAGAATGGCACACAGAAAGCTGGAAAAGAGGGAAGAGAATGGCACACAGAAAGCTGGAAAAGAGGGAAGAGAATGGCACACAGAAAGCAGGAAAAGGGGGAAGAGAATGGCACACAGAAAGCTGGAAAAGAGAGAAGAGAATGGCACACAGAAAGCAGGAAAAGGGGGAAGAGAATGGCACACAGAAAGCTGGAAAAGAGGGAAGAGAATGGCACACAGAAATCTGGAAAAGGGGGAAGAGAATGGCACACAGAAAGCTGGAAAAGGGGCAAGAGAGTGGCACACAGAAAGCAGGAAAAGAGGGAAGGGAGTGGCACACAGAAAGCTGGAAAAGAGGGAAGAGAATGGCACACAGAAAGCTGGAAAAGAGGGAAGAGAATGGCACACAGAAAGCTGGAAAAGAGGGAAGAGAATGGCACACAGAACGCTGGAAAAGAGGGAAGAGAATGGCACACAGAAAGCTGGAAAAGAGGGAAGAGAATGGCACACAGAAAGCAGGAAAGGGGGGAAGAGAATGGCACACAGAAAGCTGGAAAAGAGAGAAGAGAATGGCACACAGAAAGCAGGAAAAGGGGGAAGAGAATGGCACACAGAAAGCTGGAAAAGAGGGAAGAGAATGGCACACAGAAAGCAGGAAAAGGGGGAAGAGAATGGCACACAGAAAGCAGGAAAAGGGGGAAGAGAATGGCACACAGAAAGCTGGAAAAGAGGGAAGAGAATGGCACACAGAAAGCTGGAAAAGAGGGAAGAGAATGGCACACAGAAAGCTGGAAAAGGGGGAAGAGAATGGCACACAGAAAGCAGGAAAAGAGGGAAGAGAATGTCACACAGAAAGCAGGGGGGGGGGGGAGAAAAGTGAGGATGCCACACGGGGGAGCTGTATATTCCTACTGGATATTTATATAACCTCAGATTTTATGCAAATGTAATTTAGTGTTGTTAATATGTTTACTTTGTGGCATAATATGATTTGGGGCACTACTGTATGGCATAATATCATTTGGGGCACTACTGTATGGCATAATATGATTTGGGGCACTACTGTATGGCATATTATGATTTGGGGGCACTATTGAGGTATAATATTAACCGGGGGCAGTATTGTGGTATAAAATAATTTGGGGGCACTATTGTACGAACTGGGGCACTATTGTGGCATAATATGATTTGGGGGCTATTAATTGAAAGTGGGGCCGTTTGGGGAAAAAATAACGTCTATTTATTAAATGTGAGTAGGAATTATTTAATGGCATTGATGGTTGGGGGAAATAGGTATATTTCTTAAACGTAAATGCGATTTAATTTATTGCTTGGAGGGAGGTATATAGGTTTATTTATTAAACGTGAATACTACAATTTTAATGCTGAGGCTGGAGGGAGGCCTAATTATAAAACATGGGTTGCATTGATTAAACACCAGGGCTGGTTGGAGGTTTCTAAATTACATGTACCCATTTTTTTTTTTCCAAATAGGGCCTCCAGCATTCGAGGATCCAGACAAGCAGCAACTAAAGACACCAGCAGCCACAGGTGGTGCAAGTGACAAGAACACAGGTGGGGAAGTCCCGAATTTTGATGACTGTCTCGTTTAGTGAGATTTGATCAGACTACAAGGACAGTTGGGAGGTAAGTCCCACTTCACACTGTACTGCTTGTGAAGGCAAAGCTGCGGGCACCTAACAGTATTGCACACAGTATTGCTTGTGTATTTGTCTAACAATGTGTCTAATATGATAACCATGTTACATAATAGGGGCCCCCTGTCTTAAATAACCCAGGCCCCCCGAGCGTTAATCCAGCTCTGGTTAGCAGGAGGAATCTGATAGTTGCTCCCAGTCCCTGGACAGGACACAGCCTGCAGAGCAAGCCGAGGAGCTCTAGGTCTCACAAGATTTGGTAATCTCGTGAGACTAAGAGCTTCCCTGTTCACTCTACAGGAAGTTCCCACCCTGATGGATGTCAGCAGCATAGATAAGTACAGTGGGCTGGGGGTGTCATAATGTGCCTGGGGGGATGGCGTGATGTGGCTGGGAGGGCATGATAAATGTAATGTTTTATTATAATGTATGTATCAATGCCCCATGTTGGCCACGCCCTTTTTGGCGCCGCCGCTGCGCGACCGCTCACGATTTTTTTCCTTCTGGACCTGAGGAGGGCCTGTGTACTTTAAATGCCAGGGCTGATTTTTAGTCCCAGTCCAGCCCTGGGTAGAGGATACAACAATCGTGTTCTCATTTTTTGTCTATGCTCAGTTTTGCATTTTCCCTGCATTGCTCCAAAATCCATGTGAAGGACACTGCTGTGCCACAAAGAGATCAGTAATTTTGAAGCACCATCTGAGATGCATTTTTCTCTGTTCCTCACTAGGTGAGTGGAGCAGAACTCAGACAACGCAGGCTGACATGCCCCCTTAGTTCATTTAATATTCTCAATGTAATCACATGATGACATTTCCAGCAGTCAGACAGGTTGGTCAGTTGGTTTGAAACAAATTCCAAATTGAAAATATCTATTCAAATTAACAAAATTCATTTTACTTCTCTGTTTGACCAAATCAGTTCTCTCACCCCTGGAACTGAAGCCGCAGATAAATGGGTGTAAAGTGGTCTCAGTACCACTAGACCTAAACCCCACTGTCACTCACCTCATTACTAAATCCTATAATCCTAAAACAGTGCTGAATGGCTGCAAACTGCCTTCTGTAGGATTCTTTAGAGATAATATCTTGCATGACTGAACCTCTCTCATTGTCAATGTATCTGTTAATATTACAAAGAAAACAAAATGAATGATAAGCAATAAAAGCAATACATAAATGTCAGTAACAATAACTTTAAAAAAAAAACCTCTAACAATGGTTTTTTTTTTACCTAGGAGGCTTTTTCTCTGGGAGACTATATTCGGAAAGCTTTTTATGGTGATAGAGTCCAGCGTAGATGTAATAAAATATATGGAAATTTTTCTCGCCCCTGAAGGAAATAGAAGAAACAGTGATAAAGACACTATACATATTTCCTAGACATTATATTTTCAAGTAACTAACTGTTTCTGTTCTTAGAATAATAATGATTAAATATACAGTCATGGCCAAAAGTTTTGAGAATGACACAAATATTATTTTTCACAAAGTTTGCTGCCTCAGTTTTTATGATAGAAATTTGCATATACTCCGGAATGTCATGAAGAGTGATCAGATGAATTGCAATTAATTCCATAGTCCCTCTTTGCCATGACAATGAACTTTATTCCAAACACACTTGTAAAATACCAAACAGGGACTTGTCTAACTCATTGCATTCATGCATTCAATATATATATATATATATATATATATATATATATATATATATATATATATATATATATAATGATAAAAAAAAAAATATATATATATATATATATATATATATATATATATATATATATATATATATATATATATATATATATATACATATATAGTGGTGGAAGGGGGGTGTATATGGTGGTATGCCATACCACCACTTCTCCTGCTGCCTTCACTGTAACACTATCACATTGCATTCACTTACATTCCCATTACATTTTTGTGTGTGTGTGTGTGTGTATGCCCAAAGAAGTGACATACATATATGCTATGTGACTTGTGTAAATGCACAGGGGCCCATGTGTGACAGAGGGGCCAGAAGAGCTAAAGCTATTTGTCAGGTACTGTTCTCTTCAAGGAGAGTGAAGGTGGATTGCCTGCAGCTCAGACTGCATTGCATTCTGTTGCCTAGTAGGTAGAGGAATGCAGTTTCCATGGCAATAAACATGTATTGCTGTAATTGTCCATTTAAAGGGGCACAAGCTGTACACGGGTACCATGCAGTGAACTCCCTGACTACTGTCATACAGGAGCAGTAAGCACCTGCATACTTTAGCCCTAGGCGTCCCTGCACTTACATGCTTTATTTGGTTGCACAAATTTCAGTATAACTGTGTAGAAAATGTGGCATTGTCCACAGCAAACAATCAGACATGTTCTTTCATTATTAAAATGCTTTTGATTAAGGTTTGTGCGCCCTATCAGATTCAATCTTCATCTCTTGCAGATGCAGGATGTCCTCAGTTTTGAAGTAGGTGACACAGAACAACCTGTAACCAATCAGATCACAGGAATGGTCCCAGCAGCAAGAGGAGAACGTGCTGATCTTGTGGGAGGCAGTGACCTGTGCACTTGTGTGATTATATGACTATGGACTATGGCTACACAGGCAATTGTTGGTCTCTGCGATTAAATCTCATGAGATTAATCATTTAGAAAACACTGTGCTCCTCTATGCTACTTTGTGCGATTAATTGCCTGAGATTAATTCTATGAAATCTCATTACACAGTCAAAGTAGCATTTCCTGCCCTAGATCGCCTACAAAACTTGCATGAATGAGCGATTCATTGCTCGTCCCATTATACTCAATGTACAGGATTAATTGCTTGCAGTTCAATAGGACACAATTACATTCACACAATCAAAGTGCAGCTCACTCCCATAAAACAACATGATGATCAAGTGATAAATTACTTGAGATCAAGCAAATAAAAATCTATTATGTAGCTTAGCCCTTAGTGATGGCAGCCAAAGGTGGTCTCAAACACACATCTGTATGAAACAAAGTTCATAATCCAACTTGGCTTAGCTGTACTAGAAATATTACAGTGAGAATCTGATTGGCTGCTATGGTCAGTACCTTCTTTACTGCCCAGTTAGCAGTACAACAGGTTTCATAAATGTTTCCCCATGGAGAACTATATTGACTTTGCAGACATCACCTTTGCTCAGTGAGCAATCAGTCGTGTTGCAAGTCTGAGAAATATACCCCACCACCGCGTACAGACTACTTCTCCCCTGCCACCACCATGCCCAGTAATATACACTCTATATATATCACCTCATCACCAGAAAGTCACATGACTTTAGAGATACTGGTTCCCATGCTGCTGAGAAAGACAAGATATGTGGCTGGAGGGATCTCTAAAATCATTGTAAACATTCAGCTGCATTAGCAAAACGAGATTAAGCAAAGTTTCCTCTTCCTAGCGGGTATATTTATTATTATACAGCCAAACATAGATTGTCTATCGCAGCTATTGAAAATCTATTACATATCGCCGAAGCAGACTGGCGATACTGTCTGACAGCGGTAAAAATACTCTTACCGCTTCGCCAACTCGGTGCATCGGCGCAAGTGTGACCAGGACACGACTTGGGCTTCAACTTCCACAAAACAAATTTTAAAAAAATTAAAAATGTTAAAAAATAATGAAAGATATTTAAAAAAAATAATAATAATAATATATACATATATACATATATATATATAGTGATATGTGCCATTGATTTGCTAATGCCAGCTCAGTATAACATGCCATGTACTCAGTGCATATAACAGTGGCATTGAGAGCCACAAACATGCCATCTAATCCCTATATGATTAGACCTCAGCCCTGGATATTGAGAACTATGGGCCTGATTCATTAAGGATCTTAACTTGAGAAACTTCTTATTTCAGTCTCCTGGACAAAACCATGTTACAATGCAAGGGGTGCAAATGAGTGTTCTGTTTTGCACATAAGTTAAAAACTGACTGTTTTTTCATGTAGCACACAAATATCAACTTTAAATTTCAGTGTACAAATAAGCTATCAAGTATTTGTGTGCTACATGAAAAAAACAGTCAGTATTTAACTTATGTGCAAAACAGAAAACTAATTTGCATCCCTTGCATTGTAACATGGTTTTGTCCAGGAGACTGAAATAAGAATTTTCTCAAGTTAAGATCCTTAATGAATCAGGCCCTATATTCTCATCATCCAAAAGCTTCAGCCCTGCATTGAAATCTATTTAAATAATCACTTTTTTTCAACCCTCTAGTAACACATTTTATGTATCTGAAATAAAACTTTAAAACGATGCAAAATTAACACAAACACGATTTTATTTCAGGCTCATTATTTCATTAGTTGCAGTTCATTACTCTCTTTATTTATAGCATTATTAGTTTGCTGCCAGTAAAATCATGTAAGCAATCAGTACATAAAGAACACTAAAAATAGAAGTTGTTATATTTACAATGCTAAATATCAGCTACAATAGTTTTCTTGAATAGGTTTTCCTATAAACTTAGAAAATGGTCCAAAATAAACTACTTAAGCAACACTGTCAGTTTCAGTGAGACATGAGGGTATATTTAAACTGCGGGTTTGAAAAAGTGGAGATGTAGCCTATAGCAACCAATCAGATTCTAGCTGTCATTTTGTAGAATGTACTAAATAATTAATAACTAGAATCTGATTGGTTGCTATAGGCAACATCTCCACTTTTTCAAACCCGCAGTTTAGTAAATATACCCCATGGAATTTATTGGATATACTATTACAATACACATTTTGGGAGGAGGGATATTATAAAGTAGGAACGTTGTATTTGATGAAGCCATTTCACTTACACAGCCTGTTTTATGACCCGGGATTTTTCCAACAGATACTCAGAGATCTTTGCCCCCATTACAGCCCCGGTTGGTGTGAACATCATTTCAAGGTATTTTCCAAACCGACTGGAGTTGTCATTGATCACAGTGGAAGCGTTACCAAAGGCTTCAACCAAAGGATTAACTTGTAGAATCTTTTCTCGCAGTGTACGGTTATTAGCCTAGGGAGAAAAATCACATCACAGGAGAATTAATATACTCAGGGTATTTACTAACAAAGGGCACTAAAACAAAGACACTTCTCACCAACTTAAAAACCAGCTGCCAGGAAGGTGGAACACATGGGTGTAGAGGAAGTGTTGGATTTGGAGAGGCTAAATGTTAGGCATTTGAATGCATAAAAGAAATTTAGGACATTTCTTTTTGCTATTAGTCACATCCTATTGGGTAGTTTTAGATAGGACTCATTTACTTTTAACAGATTTAGGAGATTTTGCATTAGAGTTATACTTTTCCTACCATATATCGCATAAGTATTTACTTTTTTTTCAGACTGTGCTGTACATGTTCAGGCCACACTAAGATTATCCTCTCTAGGCTTAGTGTGCTGCACAGCACACTATGTTGTACAACGAATGAAATACTTCTCATGTGTGACAGGATGATAAAAAGGATATATCTAGTGCACTGTAAACACGAATACAGCATGCATAGTGAGGTAACAAGGATTTACCTAAGTGGTTTAGCACTTCTGCCTCACAGCACTGGGGTCATGAGTTCAATTCATGACCATGGACTTACCTGTGAGGAGTTTGTATGTTCTCCCCGTGTTTGCGTGGGTTTCCTCCGGGTGCTCCGGTTTCCTCCCATACTCCAAAAACTGGCAAGTTAATTGGCTGCTAACAAATTGACCCTAGCCTGTGTGTGTGTGTGTGTGTGTGTGTGTGTGTGTGTGTGTCTCTATCTGTCTGTCTGTTTGTGTGTGTGTGTGTGTGTGTGTGTGTGTGTGTGTGTGTGTGTGTGTGTGTGTGTGTGTGTGTGTGTGTGTGTGTGTGATAGGGAATTTAGACTGTAAGCCCCAACGAAACAGGGACTGATGTGAGTGAGTTCTCTGTACAGCGCTGCAGAATTAGTGGCGCTTTATAAATAAATGGTAATAATAATAATACCTGCATGTATGTAGAGCATGCACATCATGGCAAAATAAGGAAATACTGCGCACATTAGATTAATTTGTCCAGCATATTATATATCATCACGACCATCATATACTGTACTTCCCATCACCAGCATAAATGCCTCATTCCACCACATACAGTTTTATGAAAACTTATATAGACCCATGCCACACAAGACCTATGCCCACTGATGGATACAGAGGGAGTCGATCGTGGCAATCCCTCCCTTGACCAAAATCTAGGTCCCCCACCTGCCCATGACGCAATATGGTACTCAGCCCCTGCAGGTGTTACTCCTAGTATTCGGCTATCTACTCTAGTCCTGGCAGTGAAAGTTTCACCGGCTGTGGGTCCCGCTGCAACACGGACCTGTCCTCAATCCTCAAAGTATATCCACACCATAATTATTGCAGCACTCCAAATTATTCAAACTGTATTACTATTAAATCACTGGGGTGCTGCTCTGTTCTCATTGTGGCTGTGTTGTGTGGTAGTGTATGACAAGGACATAGTGACATTAGGTATCAGGCCATACCTTTCCTAGGAAGGTCAGATGCTGTATGACAAGGATATAGTGACATTAGGTATCAGGCCATACCTTTCCTAGGAAGGTCAGATGCTGTATGACAAGGACATAGTGACATTAGGTATCAGGCCATACCTTTCCTAGGAAGGTCAGATGCTGTATGACAAGGACATAGTGACATTAGGTATCAGGCCATACCTTTCCTAGGAAGGTCAGATGCTGCACAATCAAATGGGCGCTTTCTGTCTTCCCCGCTCCGCTCTCTCCACTGATAATAATGCACTGATGGATCAGAAACAATGAAGTGTGAGAAATCATTATCATACGAGTGACGGAACGGAGTTACATTAAATAGATTGAGAATGCCGCTGCCTTTAACGTGTTTTTTTTTTCAATTTCACTTATTTAATACGTCTCATTTTAAAGGGAAAATGACTGTAGTGAGTTAAAGAGGAAAAGAAAAGGGTTCTGATAAGAGAGAAATAATTGCATACATTTCCTAGAAAATGTCCATTTAAAATGCTATTTTAAACTGGATTTCAGTTTATAATGCAGGTAGTTGCTATGTTAAAAAAACACAAAAATACACTTTTAATACACATATACATCTCACTTTTACTGCACAAAGCTAAACAAATAAACACACAATATTTTGTTCTAGCTTCTTAATATATTTCGTTATTTTAATTATTTTTTCTCCACTATTGCTTTCACCTGATCCATCATAATGCACTATAGCAGTGTTTCCCAAACTCAGTCCTCAGGTACCCCTAACAGTGCAGGTTTTCCATATCTCCATGCTGGGGCACAGGTGTATTCATTACTGACTGACACATTGTAACAGGTGGTATAATTATATCACTGGTCACCTGGGACCAGGGCCGCATCAGGGCAGGGCCATCTTAACAACATTATGGGCCCCAGGGCAAAGCAGTGCACCGGGGCCCCTATATATATATATATATATATATATATATATATATATATATATATATATGTATAGAGCTACAGATATAGATATATAGAGATAGAGATAGATAGATGTACTTGCTCAGTGACCCTTGAAGGTTTTTTTGCAGGTTTTTTTTTTGCAGGATTATTTATTCTAATTAAGAGCCCTGCCTATGGGGCCCCTTTGCCCGTGGGGCCCCCGGGCACCTGCCCATCGTGCCAAATGAATAGATGGCCCTGCATCAGGGGGGTACAGGGGGTACTGTTGTACCGGGCCCGGGCCCACCAGGAGGCCCAGTACAACAGCGCCCCCCCCCCCCATGAGCAACAGCGCAACACAAACTTACCTGGGGGCCCGCTGTCTTGCAGTCCGCTGGTCTCCACTACTCTGCGCTGGACTGCAAGACAGCGGGCCCCCAGGTAAGTTTGTGTTGCGCTGTTGCTCATGGGAGGGGGGGGCGCCCTTACTGGGCCCCATGAATTCTGATGGCGGCCCTGCCTGGGACACCTGCACTGTTAGTGCTCCCTGGGGAGTGAGTTTGCACTAAAGAAACAGGTTGCCATTCTGAAATCTCAGAACTGTGCAATTTAAATCACCATTATACCCATGGTGCAATTGTCACATTTGTACAAGGAGACGGTGCAGAAAGTGACTCACTCCATCCTACCATGCTGTACCTGGTCTTTGCTGAAAGTCACCATTCCCTGGTAGGCTGCGTCTGCTGTTGCAAATATATGTGGGGGGTTTGAGGCACGTTTCACTCCATGATACAGCTTGGAGAACTACATAAAGGAAAGAAACCGTGAGAGGGCTACTAGTAAATCAATGACACACTGCAAAAGTACTTTTCATCCCGTTCAGTATTACAATCAATACTGTGCATATGATACTGACATATCTACCCTGGGAGCAGAGAGTGCAGCTCTCAGTATAGGCCCAATGGTATTCTTGTACATAGCATATATCACAAGACAACAGCATATATCACAACGACTGTCCATGCCAAATTCTGCATTGGGACAATAGTGGAGTTTATTATTACGATTCACAAAAACACACTATACAGAGTGTACACGAATACACAGAAATGGTAAAAATGCTATAACTTTCCTGTAATTTAAAGCAAAATTCACCATGGATTTTTGAGCAACTGTTGTGGGGTGCTAAAGTGTGCACAGGCGTATTGGAGAGTTAGGCGGATTGGCGGTGTCCAGATTAGGCACTTGAGTGCATCTGATGCACTAAATGCAAAACTAAGATTTTGTTTTGTGAGAAGAGAATATTCACATTTTATGGAGTTTATGGAGGGTGTGGAGGTCGGGTTTCATCTTATAGTTTTCAATTTCACTTATTCAGTTGGGTTAGATTCAATTGCCGGCGATGTGACGAGCAGAAATCACGCAGCGCACATTGTTGGCTCCTACAGTTCAAATCTCCGCCGCAAAGTGTCTCGCGGACGTTCTGGATACACTTCACAGCTAATTGAATCTCCCTAAATATGTCTAATTTTAGGGAAAATGACTATAATGATTTAAAGAGAGAAATAATTATTTCCTAGAAAATGTCCATTTAAAAGGCAACTTTTGTGGCAGAACGTATTTTTCTGGATACTTTGACCAACGTCATAAAAACCTTCAAATATACAAAAGCGACAATGTAATAAAGGCAGATGTCCCCTCAATGTCATGATTAGTTTAAGACTCATGCGGTATTGTAGGAGAAAATTATAAATCTGTAACTAAAAGAAGAGTCTGGTTCTAGTTAGTTCTGGTTAGTAGGTTGGACTTGGAAGTGACTTCAGTCCTTCTATCATGATCGTTTTCAGGTGGATCCACAAACCGGCAGATTTATTTTCTGTCTGCAGTTCCAAGGACAGTGAAATTGGCGCACACCTTCAAATGAGCTTGCAAGTAGACAATGCATATAATGCATATAACGAAGCATTATTATAGATCTGCACTTTTTGTGGTTCTTCTGTGACCCTTATCGACTGTGCAATATTATTTCATCCTGTGGATCCTTTATCCCCATATACATTTACTTTATTATTATTATTATTATTATTGCTTCTTACCTGTGGGGAATAAATGCTGAGATTCTGGAAAGGATTTAAAGCTATTAAAATATCTCCAACATAGGTGTAAATCTGTAGGTCTGCGAATCGTGTCTGCAACTGTTGTATTATGGTTTCCTAATACAAATAAACACAGACGTGAGCAAATCTACCAGTCATCCATTCATAACACAACTTTATGCAACAAGACTAAAATTCCCAACATACTTAAGTAGTAGGCTCAGGGGTGGAACTCTGCAGGGCCCGGTAACAAAGGTGGGGCCCAGAGAGGTCGATGTATCCACCCAGGCCCCGGGGGCCTCTTCTGAGATGAGGACTGCCTTTCAGAGCAGAGCAATAGCGTTGGGGCCCAGAGGGTGCCGGGGGCCTCCCACTGGGACCTCTGAGAGAGTGGAGCACTAGCATTGCTGGGACCCCCTTACCTCCCCCTGTACCCACGTTACTTCCGGAACTGAGTAGACTATAATTATAATTAAACATATTGCAAATTTCAGTTATATTAACCATTACATAATGTGATCTGCACTGTTGCAAAAAAGGTCTAAAGTGGCAAAAAAGTTAAACCGAGGACATGTATATATATCACATGGTGGCTCTACAGAAGAACCACTAGAGCAAAGTTGTCATCTGTCCCTAAGTTTCCAGGTTTTAAACATTTGTTCCTAGAAATTGTGTTCCTTGGAAATAGCCCTATTCTCCAATAATGACCAACTGCACCATAAAATTCCCGTTTTTCTGCATGTTGAATGCAATCCTTATATACATCCTTATTGCCTGCGCTTTATAACATAATTTGGATGTTTATAGAGAAGTGTAAACTGATAAAAGCATGTTATTATAATCAATTACAGTAGAACTGTCATGATTGGATTGTAGTTCTCCAAAGTCGGCAGAGAGACAACATGCTTGAAACTATTTTAAAATGTTGGCAACTATGAGTTAATAACTGAGTGAGAGTAGAACCTAAAGACAATCCTATACTCAATGAATGATACAGTTAATTCATTAATATGGAGATGGAAACACAGCTCTAATATAACAAGTACCAATAACACAGAGCATGTTAATAGCTCCTTGCAGTATTTCAGATAAACATACATCTGTTTTTTGATGACAGTATTTAAGATCAAGCATATAGTGGTCACATTATATAGGTCATCATGATATACAAGGTCAGTGCCACGGTAAGAGTATAATTTCACTGCTGTACCTCATCTAGAACCTCCAGGTTGACCAGATCATCATCCAGACAAGCAGCTTCCTTTGTCTGGAGCACATAAGGCCGTCTCGTGTGCATCCGTTCATACCTGTAACATAAAAGAATTGCATGTAACATAAAAATATTATTAAATAAAACTTCTGTTATTACATGTACAGTAACTATGGCTTCCCATTCATTTATACAGTGAGGTAAATGGTTTTCAGACTGAATTGTCTCAAATTTGCATCTCTGGTGATGAAATTGTGGGAAAAATCTGGTTTCCTGAAAAGTTACCTTTCTACATTACACCAGCCCTCTTCTAAGTCTTTCTGAAACATGACTTCCTCTAAGCTCACAATTTGTATTTGTACTGGCCGAGTTCCTGGTCCGAGATGTAATCTTGGTCTTTACGTTACAGAATTAGAAGCAAAGACATTTTATCTGCTAACTCTGTGTAATCTGATTATACCCCAAATCTTGAAACTCTTCAACAATTGCATTAAAATGGACTAACAGAGAAACAAAACTAGGGATTGCTGAGGCGAGACTTCTGAGCCAGGCAATCTTGTTTCCTATCTTATGCTTATTTTTGTGTCCAAGAATGTTATACTTGGGAGACAGAACAGTTTCTGGTTTAGAGTGAAGGAGCCCCCTGCTGTGGAACAGTTAGCACTGATCCGCAATGAAGACTTGTGACAGACACTGCCCTCACTATAGAAGCAGCACTGTCACATGACCACACGCCTCTGAGACAAATCCCAGAGCTGACTTACTCTAATACCATTTACCTTTGCACGGTGGGATTTTTTCAGCCACACATTTTGTAGCTTTTTGGGTATCTCACAAACATTGAGAACTATGTGTTAAGTTTACTGAAGTAATAATGTATTAAAAAAAATAATAATAATGGAAGTTCACTTTGACAATATTAATCTACTAAAAAACCCATCTATTTTACATTGCAGTGTCCCATGATTGTTGTTGAAATAAACAGCATCAATGCTGAAGACAAAATTACTGTCACATAATAATTGACATATTAAAAATTGATTGTGGGGTCAGACTTTGCCACTTTTACAATTCAGGGACCGTTTATGTAGGTGTGCTATTATGTATTGCTATTAAAATTGTTTTTAAGAAGGATCCACTGTAATGTTCATTGAAGTACAGTGGTCATAATGTCATATGTATACTAAGAGTGCACTATATTTATACTACCTACATATTGAGGGTTATTTACCACTTTCATTTATTTAGTACCTTCTACAAAATGACAGCTAGAATCTGATTGGTTGCTATAGGCAACATCCCCACTTTTTCAAACCTGCAGCTTAGTAAATCTAGCCCTTGGAGTCTATGTGTCAAGGCAAATATGGAGAAAATAGGAGCACATTCCCGCTCTTTCCTCCATATCTGCCATTTTGAACAGCCACTTGGCACGGCCCATCTCATGGGGTGTGGTCAGAGGAGGAGTCAGGGAGGGGCCAACTCATAACAACCAATCAGATGTTGTCTTTAATTGTCTAACTTGCTCTAGTCATTTAAAAGCTAAATGCCGATTGCCTACTATAGTTTTTAGTGTAAATATAAATGTTTAAGCAGTGTTAGTAAATTAACTTTATTGTGAATAAAAAGGTAAGTTTTTAACAAGTCAACTGTTAGGTGAGCAAACTTGGATGTGTGTCTTTCATGTGCACAGAACACGGAGCACTTGCAGAATGCCAACAGGCTGGATTTGTACATCTATTCTAGGGTGGTGTCCACTTGCATTCCCAATGGGGAACCATAATCTCACACAAGAGACTGAAAATGTACTTGAACCTTCCCTTACTATTTTCCTAACTCTAACATTCTCTGCTGGTATTTGCCCCTACAACTTTTACCCTAACCTCCCTTTGCCCTACAGCCTAATCATAATAGTTAGCTAGATAGTAAATATTCTTATAAATATGGCAACAGGCAGAAAGCAAGTAATGTATTAATATGGATGAGTGAACAACTAGAGAGCAGTGACATCACTGAGGCACCACATCATCAATATTTATCAGGCACTAGTTCCTAGAGATTGGAAAGGCCACATTCTCACTAATTTTGGATATCCACAAAGTGGCTGTCGGTCCTGGGTGTAGGCAACAGTTGCTCTCTTAAATTTACCTCCTCGGAGGTCTCATTTGAAAGCCCATGTGAGCATTATTACAGGAGGGTATTACTCATTTGAAATGAATAGAGTGTTTTGTGATATAAAATGAATATCAAACTGTGTTTCATATTCGTTACCAGACATCTTCCAGGGTGTGTGCTCATCTATTAATGTAAGCAAAGCTGCGTCTGCTTGTAGTGCTGGGAGGCATGTAAATGTACAGTCTATTTCAGAGAGAAGCATACGGATTTCCTGCAGTTTGCAGGATATTAAATCTCCCCATACCTAAACAATATGTGACTAACAATGCATGAATAACAAGCATAAGAACAATAAGGATAAATGGAAGTCATTCTACTTGAAAGGATGAATTTGCTGTCAGGGGTAATATTACCTTTGTCAATCTTTACACTGTACAAATGGAAGTATATTAGGTGAATCAGTGCTATCGCTGATTGGCCGCAAGTCACTGCCCCCTTCAAAGCAGCCTGTCTCTTGTATCTTTTGTGTGGGGGACCCCTTAATCTGCTTTGTGTGAGCCCAGAAGGGGTGTAGTCACTATGACGTCAGATTTAGCACCGGTCAGTCATAAAGACTATGTCCTGGGTCCAATGGTTAGTGCCCATCGGCTATACTCTGATTGGTTTTGCTATTAGTTGTTAGCTGACTCACAATTTGCTTTCACTACCACCATTGTCCCTTTAATTCAATAAACTGTGACCTGTTTGCCAAACTTTAACGTGTTGTGCGTGTCTTTATTTACTTATGGTTTAGAGTGTTAAGTCTTAAACGTAAGAGAGGTTTTGTGCAATGAAGAAGAGGCATCAACAGTATGCAGTTTAACAGGCACAGGTACTGCAGTTTAAAGGATAGCGATCCATTGTTTTGTCAGCAAATACTATTACTGCTTCTCTGTACAAAACAATTGTATAAGAAACCTTGTCCACATACGGACAGACCTTGTGTGCCAATAAGGTTGTTTTAATGAAATTGGCCAAACATCGCTAATTACGTTTCTATGAGACAATTGTTTTGAACACTCAGGAGTATATTTACCAAACTGTGGGTGTGGAAAAGTGGAGATGTTGCCTATAGCAACCAATCAGATACTAGCTGTCATTTTGTAGAATGTACTAAATAAATGACAGCTAGAATCTCATTGGTTGCTATCGGCAACATCTCCACTTTTTCAAACCCGCTGTTTAGTAAATATACCCCTTAGAATTTTATTAAATAATGTTTAATTGATCATCGTGAAAAATGTGTTTATTTTTTTTTAGTGTGGAATCACACACCAAGAAATGTCTTTATTACTCTAACACCTGGTCATTTGGTTATATTAGCTCAGCCGGGTAAACCAGATTAGTTCAATTTCAATTTGCATAGCAAAACTGTCTACATAAGTACATGCTTTCCTACTGACCCAAGACTTCTCCCGCGCTGCCCCCCTCCACTGGAACCAGCTCCCCCGCTCCATCAGAACTTTCCCCAACTTGTCCAGCTTCAAACGGGCCTTAAAAACCCACCTCTTCCTTAAAGCCCTCCAGTCCCCCACCTAATTGACCTAGTTGACCTAATTGACCTCCTCCCAGTCTCCCCTACCTCCCTCCCACTTCTGTCCCCCTCTTACCACCCTCCTTTTCATTCTCCTCTCCCCCCCTCTCCGTCTCTGCCTCCGTTCTCCCCATTCCCTCCTCCCACCATCGCGTCTCTGTCCGTCCTACCCTCCCCTTAGATTGTACGCTCCTTCGAGCAGGGCCTCCTCTCCTTCTGTTCTCCACCACGTTAACTCTGCTCTCCAGCTCCATGTCTCTTCCGTGAGGTCCTCCTGCCCTTCTTCCCCCCTCTCTACCGCGCTGGGGGCTCTCACCTCTCATCTAGCTGTACATTGAGCTTCTGAGTTACTGTGCTTTTTGTTAACTGTACCGTGCTGTCTCACCCTGTATCGTCTTTCTGTCTGTCCCTGTACGGCGCTACGGGTACCTAGTGGCGCCCTATAAATAAAAATTAATAATTATAATTATAATAATAATAATACTGTTCATACCTCTCATCTGGGAGCAGAGGAATGAAAAGAAGTGAGTTTGATGTGATTCTTGTGCCTCTTTATGATGATGGTATTTTACATTACCATAAAGACAGGGTTGTACCTCTAATGAAGCAACTTACGGTCTAATTAAGTTATGTATACTTAGTTTGTTGGTAAATCTAACAATGCTTAAAAGTTACAATATTTGTCTTTTCAGTTCCACACAATTTATATACTCATATATGATTCTGAAATTCAGCTGAATTTTAGAGATTTGCCATTGGCGGATTAAGCTGCAAATTGTTACTGATCTGCCAAGTATTCAGCAAATAATTAACATTCACTAGAGAATATTGCCAATCACAGGGCATGGAAGCCAATGAGCAAGTATCAACAAATACCAAATGTTTATAGCCTTATTAAAAGAGCTTATAGATGTTTATATCAAGTTATAGATAGGCTAACCTATGTTGGCAGTTCCGATGGTAATGAAATTTCTGAAACTTTATTATTCTCTTCATTACATTGTAACACAGAGGTTTATTTATTATGTAACACCTTAGTGGACTTTGGTCCTGGCAGTGGTGAAAATGAAGTACAGCTGAATTTACAATTAAGTGCCAGTAACTATTCACAGCAGTTGAAGGATCGGGAACATTTGACAATAATAATGAGAAGTAGACATCTTGAGGATGGACATTTACTCTCATCCAATGTTTAAAGGTTGGTAGATGGGGAAGAAAATTTACCACAAAGCGATAAACCAAAATTTGTTATGGAAAAAAAAGGGCAAATGTGCTCAGACAACCCCAAATTGTTCAATAAAAGAAGCAATGCTTGTGTCAGTGGCAATGAAGAAAAGCAAAATGCTGCTCATTCATCCTCATCCAAGAGGAAACTAAAGTAGATGCAGCTCCCATACATTTTTACATTCAGTAGGCAATAGCTGAGACTTCAATCTATGAATTAATATAAATTACTCATTTATTACCTTCAAACCCAATCCCTTACACACAGCAGATACAGTCATTTTGTTGACTAAAATCACTGAGGTTTTCAGGTATTATATATATATTATGTGACTAATTCATAGTGAATATACTTATGAACAGTTGCCACCGTAAATGGTTAGAAATTACCAGGGAATCTTGGGTAATTTGGGTAATCAGATGTCTATTTTATTTAGGATTATTATGGTACCTTTATATACTGGCTGAGCCCATAACATGATCACTCCACTGTGTATAGGTGGCATTCTCACTGTAAAATATATATTTTTATTTATTATTAATTAATGCTACTGTGACAAAATGCAAAGAATGCTAAAAATATCATGATGTAACTGTACCCCTGCCTCGTGCAAGCATGAAAGTCAAATTTCATTTTACATTAACAATATTAGAAATGTAGAAATTCAGCATTTAAGTGACTACATTTTGAAGAATCCTAATTCCTGTATTTATTTTGTCTGAGAGCTCTTTAAATATATATATTTATCCATCCTACAATTTAGTCAAAGATACCTCCGCTTCTCAAAAACAGCTTTGGGCAAAAATTACATCTAGTTTATTTTTAATTTATACAATTCTCTATAAACCCTGTTAATTAGACTATTAAATAAAAATGCAAACATAACTAGTGCATAAAATCTTCTGTGTGTAGAGTTCATTTTACTTAATGTATTTTCTAATGTTTGAGATCATAAAAAGACATTAGTATCATACATTAACTCCAAATCTTCTAAAGATTATACCTTTCCAACAGAACTAAATCAGCCCCATAAACGCAGCAATTCCAGAAAGTTGTCTTAGACATAATTGGCTATTAAATTAAAGTGGATGGGCCCAAAGGAACCACCAACACTGAGAAACATCTGATTAGGGTCTTACAGATACTGATCAGGACCACAATTTGATCATCTCTTCAATCATAATTTGACCACATTTACTGTGCTCTATGGAATCTGGCCAGATCTTTTTAAATTGGCTCCCTCATCATCACCATCACCATTTACTTATATAGCACAACCTATGCTGCAGTACTGTACAGAGAATGTGTGTCATTCACATCAATCTGCCCAATTGGAGCTTACAGTCTAAATTCCATAACACACAGACACAGAGACTAGGGTCAATTCGATAGCAGCCAATTTACCTACTAGTATGTCTTTGGAGTGTGGGAGGAAACCGGAGCACCCGGGGGAAACCCACACAAAGAGGAAATACAAACTCCACACAGATAAGACTCTGTTCAGGAATTGAACTCATGACCCTAGCATTGTGAGGCAGAAGTGCTAACCACTGAGCCACCGTGCTGCCCAATGCAGTTGGATATAAGTGCAGCTGTCCAGCACTCTGTCTTGGCTTGTCTATGTATGGGTACCTTTAGGGAAGATTAATCAGACACAGTTTATTATTAATGAAAACTTGATCTGATGATGGTAATACTAAACTGGAGACTGTACAAGACAATATGTCGCTTCCTAGCATTTTCTACATGACCAGTGTCCACAGTGTGATAACGTCATGGTCATGTTATCCACACCCAGGGGCGGACTGGGAACTTAGTAGCCCTGGAAAAAATTATTGAAGTGACCTCATGTGGGCGGGGCCAAATCAATTGTAGGTGGGGCCAACACAAAAGTAGGCGGGGTTTAGAACTACTAGAATTTGGCTGCAGTAACACTTAGGAAAACCTAGATGTGATGACTTAAAACACAGTGGGTCATTTCTAAAGCAACGCAGGGCAAAAGCTGCCATTCCTTTGTTATAAAAATACATGAATGGTTTTTCATTATCTGTGACTGGTTTATGTCTGTGTGCTCCAAATGGTTTAGTTGCCAACTAACACATCCTTCCAATATTCCCTTCAAAGAAACATATCTGACTTTGTTTAATAAGTTTAAGCATTATGAAACATGTTGGCACAATCGTATTTTATCAGTCTGCCAGAGCACCTCACCGCACTGTTACATATTTCCCTGACGTTATGACTTGCAAACTACCAGTCAAAAGGTGCGATCACCACAAAGGTGAAATGCTTCTAGCATCTGCAACAAAACACTTTTTTTGCAATAATTGTGTATGAGCCCTAATTGTGCCCAGTGATTGGTAGTGGTTTGAAATAATAACAGTGCAGGGAGGGTTGGACAATTACCTATAGAGATGTGCAGCACAAACGCAAAAGCCTTCTGTAGAACCAGCAGAGGAAGGGGGTTCAGTTATGATAAAGGACAGTTATGGTTGCCAGATTTCTAAAGTGACTGGCTCATGCTTTGTATCTTCACCTTCCGTTGTCTTTCGTTGCTGCAGCTGTGATGCACCACTGGTAGCTGCACAGAAATGGCCTATACTAATGGCTGTTTTATTATTGGTGTATGTTCGTGCTGATGTCTTACAGAAGCCACACACACATTCCCACTTACAGTTACAATTGTTATCCTGCTACCTTAAGGATCAAGTGTTCCCCACTCCTCTTAGATTGTAAGCTCAACTGGGCAGGGCAATCTTTACCTTCTGTTCCAAGTCATTGTATGTAATTTGTTTGTGTCGTGATTACCTCAATGTACTGCACTATTAAATATGTCAGTGCCTTCTAAATAAAGGATAATAATAAATGAATCTAAGAGGTGGATATTGTTAAACTATGGATAATGTGCTGTAAATACAAATGATGGGCATTTTTGGAGTATTGATGGAGTAAGGAAATAATCTTTGCATAACCTAAAAAATGTTCACAAAGATTATTTATGTGTGCTATCCTGCCTAAATGCTATCCAATATATGTGTAGTTTAAAGCAAATTAGTAGTTCAAAGCATGGAAGGAGGAAGAGCAAGGTAAAATATTATTTTAGCTGTGCTGAAAATTCCTTTTGGTAAATCCCCACATACTAATTGACAGTATTTCTTCAAAGCTTGAAGAATTATGTTCTATAGTATGCACTTCTGAAACAACCACGGGAGAGTGAATACTGCTGTTAAAGATATAAGAGAGTTGCCCTTTTAGTAACCCAGAGAGAGAGGCAGGCAGCAGTCAAAAGTAAAAACCTAAGAATGTAGCAGAAGTCTAAATAAAACAAATAGGTTCCCAAAATATGCTTAAAAAGATTTATTATACAAATCACAATAATAATAATAATAATAATAATAATAATAATAATAATAATAAATATCCAACATCAACAATCGTATTGCACTTGATGTTGTAGTGAATGAAGGGATTGGTACGACACCGTTGGCTGTTTCAAAGCTGAACATTCCAACGATAATATTAGATGATAAATGTTCCTTGAAGTATCTGGGACACAACTACCAACCTTGAACATTATGTACTCTTGTTCTATGAGTTTATTTAGCACCCATGTGAAATCACACTACCATCAAGTGATAAGCATTACAGGAGATTATATATCTCTTCAGAGGCGCTATACCTCTGAATATACAGTGCGTTTATATGTGCTTTTCTATAGGCTTTACCTGACATATATAATTTACAGATTTAGCCCAAGTGCAATAATATTTTTTATGTTGAGAATTTATTATTATTATTATTATTATTATTGTGATTTGTATCAATAAATATTTTTAAGCATATATTGAGAGCTATTTGTTTTCTTTAGAACTCTGCCATATTCTTACATTTACACATTTGACCCTGTGCTGCCGGACCTTCTTTCTGGATTCATGAGATTTTGTGTATTGTGGGGAGCGGCATTTCTTCTTCGAAGAAGCTGACTCGCAACAAAATTTTTAAGAGCACATACAGTGTATATGTGTGTGTGTATATTTGTACTACCTTGATCGGTTTTATTCAGTATTATAGAAACGCCTAGGTATATGTGTTTTTTTCTGTTTTCTCTACACCTAAATGAGCAACCAGCGACAGAACCAGAGCAGGCACTGGTTGGGACCAGTGTAAAAGAGGGGGAGACATGAGAGAACAGGATTTTACAGCACCTAGGAAACACTAACGACATGGGGTGGTGGGAAACAGTGGCGGATCCAGGGGGGGGGAGGCGGGCGATCGGGGCAATCGCCCCCCCCCCCCTAGCAGGGGCTTGCTGCCGATGGCTGCACACTAAGTGCAGGTCCGCTCGGCAGGGACAGTGTGCTGCCCGGCTGCTCTGATTGTGTTTTAAACACAATCAGAACAGCCGGGCAGCACACTCTTCCTACCTGTCACTGCCGAACGGACCTGCACATAGTGTGCAGCCGCCGGCAGCCTCAGAAGTCAGAAAGGGGACGGGGCCTAAATCGCCCCCCCCCCCCCTTAAATCGCCCCGAGTACAACAATTTTCTAGATCCGCCCCTGGTGGGAAATGTGCCAAATTGGCTGATATTAGGGATGTCAGTTCAGGAATATCATTACTGGAGAAGAATACTTTCTCCAAAATCCATGGAGAACGATTACTCCAGTAAGGTAGGATAAGAAGATAATAGGAGGGCAGTAAAGACCAGAAAAGTACTGGCTACTGAAAGACAAATAGGGTAATCCAATACCAAGACATTCAATGTCTAACAGGGTGCTGCCTCCCAGGTGCTCAGGTTTGGCATTTTGTGAATTAGGTTAATAGTTGTTGGACTGGGATGGGCAGGACCAGGCGGTCCTGGTTCACATTGTTACAACATAGAGATGTGCGGAGATAATGAGTGGAGTTTCTGTATCGTATTAGCACGGGGCCCTACCTACACAACCACTCACCCACCTATGTATAATCAGTACGCGTACGTTGTTTTCGTCAAGGTCAAGATATCTATTTGCAATAGCAAGATCACATGTACAGATAACAGCTGATACTGAGGTGATTAGTCCACCTAAACGTTTTAATAAAGAGGGTTTGAAGGATCTGAATAAATCTCCTGGAATAATATACTGAAAAGTTGGCAAGCCTATGGGGCCCCTATGCTCGTGGGGCCCCCGGGCAACTGCCCAGCGTGCCCATGCATCAAGATGGCTCTGACCCTAATGCCACAGCCATACCAGTCAAATGACAGAGGAAATAGTTTGAAAGCCGCAATTTAGTTTAATTGTGGAGACAGATAAACTTTAAGCAATTTAGGGCCGTTGGCTTAGTTTATTTGACAGAGGCTCTGAAACCTGCAAAGCTATATACACACAGGAGGCACCCAGAGTCTTCACAGAGCCCTGACACTGCTAGTTCTGACTGTCAGCCACAGCAGTTCTATTCAGAGAGGATGCAAGGAAACATTTCAGTCTTTTTCTGGCACCCCAGTTGCAGCACACAGTGTTCAGAGTAATGGAGCTGGTTTCCAGCCAGGTTACTGAGGCTTTCCAAATGTAAAAGAGTTTCCCTATTCAAAGGAATGTGTTATTATTAAGGGAGAGCCTTTTGCATTCGAGACCCCCTTGTGCCATGGTTCTTCTAACACAATTTTAAAAAAATATGTATATAACTTGACTTAAAATATATTTATTCTAGAGATGCTCAGGCTCGGTTTTCTGAAAACCGAGGCCACTCGAACAAAGGGGATCCGAGTAGGCTCGCAAGGCCGGGTATCTTCGCTCATCCTCAGATCTGAATCGGGGCAAAACGTCATTGTTGCATTGTCGGATCTCGCGGGTTTTGGATTGCATAAGTACCTCCCTCCACAGGTAATCCAGCGCCATTGCTCACACAGAAACAGGGTTAGCAGTGCTCTTGTCACTCTCCATTCTCCAGTAACATTGCTCAGTACCACTGCTCACACAGAAACAGGGTTAGCAGTGTTCTTGTCACTCTCCATTCTCCAGTGACATTGCTCAGTGCCATTGCTCATACAGAAAAAGGGTTAGCAGTGTTCTTGTCACTCTCCATTCTCCAGTGACCTTGCTCAGTGCCACTGCTCACACAGAAACAGGGGTAGCAGTGTTCTTGTCACTCTCCATTCTCCAGTGACATCGCTCAGTGCCACTGCTCCCACAGAAACAGGGGTAGCAGTGCTCTTGTCACTCTCCATTCTCCAGTAACATTGCTCAGTACCACTGCTCATACAGAAACAGGGGTAGCAGTGCTCTTGTCACTCTCCATTCTCCAGTAACATTGCTCAGTACCACTGCTCACACGGAAACAGGGGTAGCAGTGTTCTTGTCACTCTCCATTCTCCAGTGACATCGCTCAGTGCCACTGCTCACACAGAAACAGGGTTAGCAGTGTTCTTGTCACTCTCCATTCTCCAGTGACATCGCTCAGTGCCATTGCTCACACAGAAACAGAGGTAGCAGTGTTCTCGTCACTCTCCATTCTCCAGTGACATCGCTCAGTGCCATTGCTCACACAGAAACAGGGGTAGCAGTGTTCTTGTCACTCTCCATTCTCCAGTGACATCGCTCAGTGCCACTGCTCACACAGAAACAGGGGTAGCAGTGTTCTTGTCACCTGACAAAAATTGACTGAAAATTACTGTAAATTAATGTTATTGAGGTTAATAATAATGTAGGAACAAAGAAAGAGCCAAATTATGTGATTTTAGCAAAAAAAAATAGGGATTTTAGGAAATAAAAATAGGGATCCAAAAACAAAAGCAAAACACGCAAGGGTGGTTTTGCCAAAACCAAAACACGAGGTTAATCCACATCCAAAACCAAAACCAAAACAGTGAATATCTCTAATTTATTCCAATGTTCTAAAACATGAAAGCCCCATCTGTCCCAAAAAATACACATTTTACTTTTGTAGCAAAAATAGGCACAAATAGAATATTTTCTTAGTCACAAAGAAGTGAAAATAACACTGTTAACGAAGTGTTTTCCTTGCCCAAGTAAAGTATTTTGAGCAGGACTGAAAAAAAGAAATGAAATGCAAATTTATATACACTAAGCACATTTGCATAGATAAAAGCTGTCTACAGTTTAGTGTCACGCAGTGCACAAGAGTGTGTATAAAACCATTAGTAACAAGCACAGCTTCCATTAAACGACTTTTGCTTCTGGTGCCCTTTACTCTTGCTTGACAAATAGCCCCATGCATGTCTGCTCCACTGCTTCAATCAACTGCTGCATCTTGCGATATGATAATGAGGCAACGCAGCAGCCATGGAGGAAAATATCTACCAGCAAAATACATCATACACTGCCGCGGCTGTACCCACTGCTCCATCCTGATCAGTGATATTCACAGGGGTGATGTCACTTACATTGGAAGAGGAGGCAGGGGCAGAGAGTACGGCTTCTAGTCATACAGATTTGCATATCGATGCTAAAAATACAGCCAGACAAATAGATCATACATTTGGGATCCTAGTTTTTCTTAAAGACGTTTTTTATTGTAAAATGTTATTTCTGAGAATAAAGATCAGGGGCTGACTGGTAGCAGGTCTCCTAGTGGGCTACCTTGGGCTGCGTCACTGGACCAACTGCATCTTTTTCCCTTTAAAATGTTCCCAATAGGCCGAAGGTCGCCTCTCGGGTTAACATTTTCCAGCAAGACCCTGATAAAGATCAGTTAGGAAAATGCAGAACATGAAGGCTTGCATACTTTTAACTATTGGGCAGCACGGTGGCACCATGGTTAGCATTGCTGCCTCACATTTCTAGGGTCAGGTGTAGATTACAACAAGGGTTGAAGTTTGTATGTTCTCCCCGGGGTTTGTGTGGTGAATCCGGGTCACCTCTTTCCTCCCACAATCTAAAAGCATACTGGTAGGTTAAGCTAGGTATACACTACACGGTTTTTGTCCAATAATCGGCTCAATCAGCCGACATACGACCGCTAGTTCAAAAGTCGGGTCAGTGTGTGTTGTGACACGATGGTCGAAAGTCTGCCCAAATGGACGATTGTCGCCTCATTTGGTTGGTCGTACCGTTAAATATTTTCGTTCCAATCTCGTTTCCGTTGTGTAGTGCGTATATGTTTCCGACCGATCCACAACAGTGAGTACGAAATTACAGTCATTGCTCACGACAACATGGCTGTAAAAAGTCGCTAAAGGGACGACCGCCCTTCCCTTTATCGTCCTAAACAAGGCTAGTGTGTATGCAGTCCATGGACCGAGCGATCGGAACATCGATCGCATGTAAAATCGATCGGCATAAAAAGTTGGTGGAAAATTCTGTAGTGTGTACCCAGCTTTAATTTGGTCTGACAAAATGGGGCATAGTGAGTGATAACATATTCTCTGTACAGTGCTGCATAATATCATTGTCACTCTATATAAACAATAATAATTATTATTTGTGTAAATGTGCCAGTTTGTTGACATAAAGCATTCATAGATGCAAAATCACAACGCGGTTTTGGGAACTTTTCCAAAATTATTCAATCTGTGCTTACATTTGTGAGACTGACTAGAAACATTGTGGAAAGAGTGAAAACATAATATTCATCTTGTTACCACTTTAGGACGACTCCGTCATTTAGTTCCCTTCTCCTAAAATACTGCTTAGCTATTCTTCATCTATGTCTTCAATTAGTTACAAGGGGGAATGGATTTCAAGACATGTTGTTATCACATGTCACTTTTGTGTGTTTTAAAGATTTTATTACATTGGTTAAATGCTTCTAGAGAAGTTCTTTCCTGTACAAAATGCACCTGGAAGGCGTCCGACTGAGAAGAGAAGCCGCCGTCTGGTTTTCATTATCTCTGAGGATGTTAAAATTCAAGTCCTGTTACAGGGAGAAACAATGCTATATGGGGAACACCCATTAAATGTGTTTTCTCCAACCTTGAAACTCGATCTGCCATGAAACATAAAACTTAATAATAGAAAAGAACGGACACATCCATCTAGTCTACTTTTTCTGGAGAGGGTTGTCTTTTTGTGGGGCAGAGGTGTAATTTTTAATTGTCATATGTTTCCATCATATCACCTCTGTCAATCTCCTCAGCACTAAATGTTCCGCTCTTGAAGTCTTACATGAGCTTTGCATGTAGCCCATGTACCATTTTAATAGTCCTTCTCTGAAATTTTTTTTATTAATGTATTTCTGGAGAATGGTTCACTGTACTTGAGGTGAGGTCTTACTGGTGACCCATTGAGACAGATTGGGCTTATCTGCCACTCTGTCTGGGTGTGGTGGTTTTACAGATTTGTCTTTGGGTTCTTCCTACCATCAGAAGCCTGTCATTACTGACCACTCCTATTGGCCTACTTGGCCGCCAGACACTCATCAATTGTAAGCCACCATTTTTAGGAGAGTAGTCCTTTCCACCACCAGAATCCTTTACTGGCACCTGAAACAGCTTACTTCTGTGTGGTGTATGAAGATGCTGCAGCACCTCTTTGCTGGGGACAGTGGCTGGATCCTCTTGACCATTTACTTTGGACCAGGGTAGCAGGAAAGGCATTGACTCAGGACACTGGATTCAGCACAGAACAATGGGGGAATGCAATACATTGGTAGCTATTATGTGTAGGTCACTGGATTTCAATAGAGAAATATGTCTTATAGAGCAGGATGTCTATATAGAGTAGTGTTTATTGATCAGTAGTGTAGTGGGGAGGTGTCCAGCTATCAGTCTGAGTGGATTTGTGGATAAATAGTATGAATGGTGAATGCAGTGTAGAAATGGTGTCTAAACAAGTGGACACATGGGGCAAGACAAGGTATTGGAAACTCATAGTTAATGTTAATCTGCTTATTGTAGGTAATGATCCATCTCCTAGCTGCTAATGCATGTACAGGAATATCTGATTGAGGTGTGTTGGGCTGGTGATGGTCAATGTTGAGGTTGTCCTTGTGGTTTTGTGTGCGTGGTGTAGATGTACTGGAATACTGGTGTTTCCCTTTGGATACAAAATAATGATATGTATATATCTATAAGGGAAAAGTCTGTCACTTAAACATGACCCTGCCTCTTTCTTCAGCTCATTTCTTTCCAAACCTCTTGAAAGGCTACAACCGTTTAACACACTTTATCACCATTCACTCTCTGCTTGACCCCTGTCAATCGGGCCTCTGCCTTTTCCACTCCACCAAGACTGCTCACACCAAGGCGTAATACTGATCTATTCTTGACTAAGTTAAAGAGCCACTTGCCACTGCTCTTGCTCCTCTCGGCCGCTTTCAACACAGTGGACCATCCTCTCCTCCTTGACACCATTCACTCCCTTGGCCTGTGCTGTCCTCTCCTGGTTTACCTCCTATCTCTATGATCATTCCTTCAGAGTCTCTTTCTCAGGTGCCTCCTCCCCTCCCTCTATCTGTCCGGATACCCCAAAGCTCTGTTCTTGGCCCATTACTTTTATCTCTTTATACCACTTTTCTCATCCATACCTTCAGCCATTCTAATCTACCTTTCCTCCCTCCTGACCTCGCTCCCTCCCTCCTCACCCCATGTGTCCAACTACCTCTCTGCTATCTCCACTTGAATGGCTGGATCTCAAGCTCAACATATTAAAAGCTGAGCTTATTGTCTTCCCTCTGCACAATGTCACATCCCTTCCCCCCATCTCCTTTAAGGTTGGTGGTGTTGCCCTCTCCCCTGTTTCCCATGCACGCTGGGGGCCATCGTTAATTCAATTTCATCCCTAGTCTAATCCTGTCGGCTCTACCTTCACAACCATGCCAAGAATCGTCTTTTCCTCTTCCATTGTACGCACGCTTTTGTCATCTTACGCCTTGATTATTAGAATGTCCTCCTCTCTGACCTGCCTCTCACGTGTCCCCCCTGCAAACTGTCCTGAATGAGACTAATCTTCTTCTCCCACCATTCTTCTTCCACCGTGCCTCTCTGCATAGCCCTCCATTGGCTCTCCATTCTCTCCAGAATACAACTCAAGCTGCTTACCCTCACCTATAAAGCCCTCTTTTTAACGCCTCCCCTCCTACATCTCCGACCTTGTCAAGAAATATTCCCCTACTCACCCACTCCTTTCTGTCAATGGTCTCTCCTCCTCTCCTATCATCACCTCACACTCCCGCCTTCAGGACAACACCTGAACTGGACAGCACCTTTGCAAAGTCCCTGCCACGCCTGACCAGACTTTCCCCCAACCTCCTATCCTGCATGCACCAATGACCTCCGCTGACCCTTTCCACTCCCAAGTGGTAATAGCTGTGGTTCATCGCCTGCTGCATATCCTGTGTACCGCTCATCTCTGCTTACCTGTTCCACTGGTTAGTGGTAATCGCTGTGATCAACGCCTGCTACCTATCCTGCATGCACCGCTGACCTTCGCTGACATGTTCCACTCCCAAGTGGTATAGCTGTGGCCAACGTCCGCTACCTACCATGCATGCAATGCTGACCTCCACTGATCCGTTCCACTCCAAGTGGTAATAGCTGAGGTTCATTGTCTGCTGTATACCCTGTGCATCGCTGATCTCTGCCTATCTACCCCACTCGTGGATAGCACTATCCTGGGTCATTGGCTCCTCCTCTCCAGTGTACTACTAGAGACTCCTGTGCTCTACCCTGCATTGGGTCTCATTCCTCAGTCATCTTACCTCTCAAGTTACCTATCTGTTCTGTCTCACTGGGAACTTCCCTAGAGGGCCGCGACCTGCAGGGTGGAAGCTGCTAAACCCAAATCTTCTTGTGGGGATCCCTGGTGATTACCTTCTGCTCTGTTAGACTCCGCGCCTCTGGGTGGAGTCTAGTCAATACCAGCTGAGACAGCAGAATCCCACTCATCCTTCGTGCGCAACCTGACAGTCTGCTAATGTAGTTGCTTTCTCTGTTGTCTCTTGTAGTGATTGTTTCTGATTCTTTTGTTTCTCTTTCCTCTTATTTGTATATAGTTCTGTTTATATTTTGTTGTACGGCGTTACGGTTTCTGTGGCACCTTATAAGTAAGCTATTATAATGATAAATATAAGTATAGGAAGTTGATGATGACACTCACATTACGTAGTAATGGCTGTACCAGATTTAAATGGTGATACAAAATTATGTAAAATAGCATGAAATAAAATATCATAGAATAAAAGATAAAACTATAAGAATGTGGATGTAATAAAATTGACAGGAACCCAATTCCAGAAAAGTAATAAAAGTAAAAATAAAATATGCATGGAAATTGTATAATAGAAGAAAAAAAAAATAATAACAGAAAAATAAATAGATATTTTTGATTTCAGTAAAATAGTAATGTCAGTAATAATAATACATAATGGGAAAGCAATTTAAATGTTCATAACATGCAGCTGGACTGAGGGACTGGGCGGGGGTGGGTGCTCAGAAAGGGTTAAGAAGTGGATGCAGTCCTCGTTAGGGGTGGTGATTTCATGGGAAGGCCAATGGATGGTGGGTGAAGAAGATTCTTTACAATCAGCGATCTCGACTCATATCATCATCAACTAATGTGATACAAGGACTGTATGAATGCACTGGGTAAAATGTGTGACATGAAAATAACTAAGAAGATACGAAAGATAGAATAGTAACCTGGTCAAAGAGATACATATTACCTGCTGCATGCGGATTTCAGATCACCAGTTGCCCACAACTGGTCTAACGTCAGACACATACACTATATGGACAAAAGTATTTGGCCACACATGTTAGTTATTGAATTGAGGTGTTTCAGTCAGACCTGTTGCCAGAGGTGTATAAAATCAAGCACCTTGTCATGCAGTCTCCATTTGCAAACATTTGTGATACAAAATGGGTCATTCTGAAGAGCTCAGTGACTACAAGCGTAGTACTGTGATAAGATGCCACCTTTATAATAAGACTGTTCGTGAAATTTCATGCTGCTGTATATTCCACGCTCAACAGTAAGATGATAAGTGATATTATTAGAAAGTGGAAGCGTTTAGGAACAACATCAACTCCACCATGAAGCAAAAGACCACATAAAATCACAGAGCGGGGTCAATGATTGCTAAGGTACATGGTGCGTAAAGGTGGCCAACGCTCTGCTGATTCTATAGCTGAAGAGTTCCTGACTTCCACTGGCATTAATGCACAAAGACTGTGTGGCTGGAGCTTAATGGAATGGGTTTCCATGACTGATCAGCTGCATGCACGCCTCACATCACCAAGACCAATGCCAAGCATCGGATGGAGTGATGTAAAGCACATCGACACTGGACTGTGCAGCAGTGGAAACATGTTCTGTGGAGTGATGAATAACGCTTCTCTGTTTGGCAGTCAGATAGGCGAGTCTGGGTTTGGTGGATGGAGAATGTTATCTGCCTGACTGCATTATGCCAACTGTGAAGTTTGGTGGAGGAGGGATAATGGTATAGGGCTGTCTTTCAGGATTTAGGCTAGACCTCTTATCTCCAGTGAAGGCCAATCTTAATGCTTCAGCATACCAAGTCATTTTGGACAATGCTATGCTTCCTACTTTGTGGCAACAGTTTGGTGAAGGCCCTTTTCTATTCCAACATGACTGTGCCCCAGTGCACAAAGCATGGACTACAAAGACATGGTTTGATGAGTTCGGTGTGAAAGAACTTGACTGGCCCGCACAGAGCCCTGACTTCAACTCCATCAAACACCTTTGGGATGAACTAGAATGGAGATTGCGAGCCGGGCCTTCTCATCCAACATCAGTGCCTGACCTCATAAATGCCCTACAGAGAATGAATGGGCACAAATTCCCACAGAAACACTCCAACATCTTGTGGAAAGCTCTCCAAGAAGAGTGGTCGCTGTTATCGCTGCAAAAGGGGGACTAACTCCATATTAAAGTATATGTATTTGAATACAATGTCATTACAGTCCCTGTTGGTGTAATGGTCAATTGTCCGAATACTTTTGTCCATATGGTGTACTATGGTCCTTTTAAACCCTGACCCCTGTTCACTCCACCTCCCCGCTCAACCTTTCAACATAGTAGAATCATCACCGTCATCACCATTTATTTATATAGCGTCACCAATTCCACAGCGCTGTACAGAGAACTCACTCACATCAGTCCCTGCCCCATTGGGGCTTACAGTCTAAATTCCCTAACATACACACACACAGACTTTGGTCAATTTGTTAACAGCCAATTAACCTACCAGTATGTTTTTGGAGTGTGGGAGGAAACCGGAGAAGCTGGAGGAAACCCACACAAACACAGGGAGAACATACAAACTCCTCACAGATAAGGTCATGGTCGGGAATTGAACTCATGACCCCAGTGCTGTGAGACAGAAGTGCTAACCACTAAGCCACCGTGCAGGTTAACATCCAGTCCAGCAGATAGTGTACATCATTCCACTGTTCTTCTGACAGAGGAGCAACTGTAATACATAGGCAACCTTCCTCTTCTCACCAATCAGCGTCATGGTGGGGACCCATGGTTTTATATAACATGGACATGATCAATGAAGAACGCACAATCAGCTTCCCAGGTGAATCCGCAATCAGCCAATCAGAAGTAGCTCGCTAATCCTGGCAACCACTGTCGTCATCATACAGCTACTGTCATCATACTTCATACAGCTACTTTTCGCTATGCTCAAACTATAGATATTTATTATTAAAATGGATTTACTGATAGTGTGACCTATAGCATACAATAGGTAGCTGGTACACACAAATGGCATCAAGCGAGATCTGGTTGTTCATGCAGCATCAAGGTGGATCTGAACAGACAGTGATTACAAATGAATAAAACAAGTAAAGTGTAACTTTAAAATGTTTTATATCGCACTATTGACAAGAAAAAGTGACCTTTTTAATGATACTGCCTCATTGCACAGTTCAGATATTTTGCATTTTATTCCTATTTTATCTCCAAAATATTCAGTCCTACTTCTGAGGGCGAGAAAGAAAAATGCCGCCCCCCAAGTCCTTAATTTTAACCGAATTAACCTAAAATTTTCATAAACTGTGCCCCCCTTCAGCGCTGCGCCCTGGGCGGTCGCCCCTATCGCACAGCCCTAGTTACGGCCCTGAAGGGGGCAAGCGAGAAAACAGCTTTGCATCAAACACATTAAGAAATGTATGTTCAGTCTCACATGTTCACCTCCTCCACACTGGATATTCAGGTTACGTCAGATGTAATAGACTTTATGACTAACCTTTGCAACATATAGTTATGAGCGGGGGACAAGCTGCTAATTACGCCCATGTTAGATTAAGGTTTTGATACATTATCTGAAAAATTTGTTCGGTGCTCAGTCATGCAGAAGGATGAGTCATTTACATAAGAGCTTCTCATTAAAAGAGGACTTCTGCCACCCTCTGGAGAAAGGCAGAACAGCAGCTTCTATGGTATTCTCTACTTTTCAAAGCATTTTAAAATATATCACAGGGATTCAAAATACTGCCTGATATAAGTTGTAAAAATGCTAATTATGCACTAATACTGAATGAGTTTGTACATATCTCAGTGGCGCACGGAGGATTTTTCAGGGGGGTTTCCCCTCCACCTTCCCCCCCCAAAAAAGCTAGAGAGCTGACGCGCAAGCACCCGCGCATGCAGGGCAGCTCCGTTTCGGCAGCACTGTACTATACAGCAGCCGCGGCGCTGTCAAAGAAGCGTCTGCGGCAGTGCTGTATACACCGACGCGAACGCTTCTTTGACAGAGCCGCGGCTGCTGTACAGTACAGTGCCGCTATGTAGGGCACTTATTTTTAGCGGAGGGGAGACCCAGAAACCCCCTCTGCGTGCGCCACTGTATCTATAAAAATACGAAGTTAAAGTGTATGTACACAGATTTTGAGAGATTAATCAATTATCAGAACACAGCCTATAAATTCACTAAGAATGAGTGACAACATTGAGACATGAATAAAGCCACTAATTTTTAATGAGTCGAGAGTGTGAATTCTCATTGATATATATATAAGTTGAGGTCACAAAATGGCTGCCTCCATGGTGTGTAGGCAACGGGTGCAGTTCTACGCTTATTTAACTCCTCCTTCATTACTAGTAATCTGTTATTAATCATACCTCCCAACTATTGCGATTTCAAAAGGACTGCCCAATTTGCAGCCCCTGAAAGGGGTGGGCCTTGTCCAGTAGCCGTAGTTGGTGAGTTGGGGGCGTGGCTTATTTTATCTCAATATTATTTGCACAAATGTTGTGAGCTATATATTAGTAACTTCAGTGTGTTGGGAGAACATTGGAATCCCAGGTTCACAGAATCAAAACCCTATTCCACCCAAGTCAATGGAGAGGCATCTCAAGTTATGGGAGTAAGTGGTCATCCAGTTCTGTGTCCACTTGCCACAAGTCTTCTTTGTCTGTGGGTGAAGCAGCCAAATTAAATGTTCATCAGCACTTTTGAGCTGTCCAGTCTAGACTGACAAAATAAATTGATTAGTTAGGGTCAGCTGTTAAAAACGCATGCATCAGAGCAGAGTGACAATTGGTGTAATCAGATTAATCCTGGTAATTAGAAAGTTTACAATGATTCCCTATTAGAGGTGGGTGAATCATTTGCCAATTCTGAAAGTGATTTAAATTTCAACAATTCTAGCCAAATCTCTCCAAATTTACCCAAAATTTAACAAGGAGTTGTAACCATCACAGGTTTATAGCCTTATTAAAATATCTTATAATCACTCATTCTTCCCCGATTGTTGTAGGAGAAAACATCTGTGAATGATACTATTTGTGAGCTGTGACTTATCAGTCTAGAGGCCTCTGAAACTATTTTTTCTGCACTTGACAGTATCATTACTCAGCCTGTCCACCCCTGAATTCTTATTGTCTTGTGAAGCCCCATTTGGAATTTTATTGCTTTGACTGTCAATTGTTGTAGAGAGAATGATGACATGTGCGAAGGAAGGGATAATATCTCCCAAATACAGATGAAAGCTAAAACATTGGTTTTGGAGATACAAGTGAAACACATGAAATTATGGACTGGATAACTGATATCTGAAGCTATTAATAAAAATTATGAACCTGTATTATGCCCTTTATCAAACTGGGTCATATAGTTTTCTTTATTTGGACACACCTGTGCAGACTTATAATGAAAATAAGTTAGGTTCTACTTGTAAGTGAAAACAAATTACAATTAACTTCAAGTGACTATTCACAGAAGTTTGAGGAAGAGCGTGATGAGACAGTAGTACTGTGATGTGATAGTGATGCTCAGTGTGATGATATGGGTGAACAGTTATTCTCAACCTATGCTCTAAGGCAGTGGTCAGGGAACAGGGTAAATTACCCCAAATGGGGTAAAAACTAAATTCCTGGGGGTAATGCTGAAGATTCAAATGCTGTCAGTTGGATTGTAGACACCTTCGGTGGCGCACGCAGGGGGGTTTCTGAGTCTCTAGAAACCCCCCCCCTGCGCTAAGTGGCCACTGACCTATACAGCAGACGTGGCGCTGTCAAAGAAGCGTCCGCGGTTTTTTTTGGGGTCGGAGGGGAGAAACCCCCCCCCCCCCCCGACAATCCTCAGTGCGCCCCTGCCCTTCAAATGGAAATTGCTGTTGTACCAGAAGAGCCTCAAGGGTTGGCAGAGGCACTTCTTGAGCTTCGATGCAATAATTGCACGTATTGCATTTGAAAACATTTGAAAACAAAGCAGACCTGTCATATTTTTGAATGTCAACAGCTGCAAAGGCATTCAAAATTGCACATGAGGAGGCAGTCAAAAAGTTGCTGCCTTTTGTAACAACCTACCTTTGTGAACAAGGATTTTCCACTCTAATGAACATAAAAACAAAGCAGAAAAATTGATTGGAGGCTGAAGACTGTATCCGAATTGCTCTGACATCAAATGCCCCAATATTGATGCTCTCGTATCAAAAATGAAGCAACATCATTTCTCCAAAACCTGAAGTTTTGAAGTTGAAGCTTTCAAAGAAATTTTACATAGATTCAGTAAAATTTTGAATTCCAATAATTAATTATATATGATTTCCTTCCTTTCAAATCAAGGGGGTAACGTCGGCGTATCTAAATATATTTTGGCGTAAAAGGTAAAAAAGTTCCCTGACCCCTGCTCTAAGGTATGGTGATGAAAATTTACCAAGTGATAAGCCTAAATCCACCATGGGAAAAAGAGCAAATGGTATGCACATAAACCATATTGATAAGTATATTGTACAAGAAAAGAAGCAATGCAAATGTCAGTGGTATTGAAGAAAAGAAAAATAGTGTTAATACATCCTAATCCAACTTATTTTGAATATAACAAAATATAATGACCTATAAACATACGTCAGATGTTGCAATTCGTGTTTGCAGGTACAAAATACAAAACATTGCATTAGACAACCTATTTTCAGCAACTGATTGGGATATTGCATCAAGCGGTAAGGATGATAAGAAAAAGTCATGTAACTTGATCCCCACGACCAAAAAGCATTATACTGTGAATGAAACTATAATTTATGATAGGCTAAATTAAACTGGTAATGCAAAACCAGAAAGTGCCATGGCGGCTTGTTCTCCATATCGCCTACCACCTTAGAAACCAATGCTAAGAAAATTCCCAATTTAAGAAATAAAATCCATACATTTTGTGAAAGGCCAGCTGCCTTTGAAAAATTGAAAATTGTCAGTTTCACATTTTTTACAAAGTGACATGGATAACATGGGAATGGTCAAGTGCATAGTATGTGCACAAAAAGGGTCTGTTAAGGTCACCATGGAAAATCAGCCTTGATCCAACACATGGAAATGTATCAGAGTCTCCATTGGGAGAAACATTAAAAACCTGACAAACCAGATGGCAGTATGAATATGTTAATTTACAACTAGTTTTGTTGCCTTTCCTAATGGTGATGAGAATGATGATGATGGAGTTGTTGGCCATTGCAACCAATCAGATTGTAGCTAGAATGTACTAGATAAATGGTAGAATCTGATTGGTTGCTTTGGGCCCTTAATGTCTGTACTAATTCCACTGCAAAGTTCCAACCCAGCCATGGCTATGGTGGATAACCATCACTGCTGGAAGTATTAGACAGAGGGAAACTGTAAAGTAGCACAAATCTTAGAGCCCTCTCCCTAAATGTTCACTTGATATTTTTAGAAATGATGTCTCTCAAGTTTGTTGAATCTGCGTCATTTTGGGAATTGAAGGCTTGTGAGAATTGTGAGTAACTGAGCAAGTACTGTACCATGTTACTATTATGTTTTCAACAAAACTGTACTGGTTTTATACAGCAACACACTTAGTAACCCTTTCACTTTTACTTTAAGCACCCTCTTTAGCTTTCACTCACTGTGTTACTTTACCCAGTGCTTCCACATAGATTGTAGATAAGAAGTAGATAGAGCAAACCAGAGCTGGATCCCACCAATCAGAGCAAATCAAAGCAAATCGCAATTTATGAATCCTTTACAAATAACATTATACTGAATATAGCATTTGCTTGTGGTGTGGTGTGGCTGTTGCTGTCTATGGATAGGTCTGGTTGCAGATTTTAAGTATATACAACACTCCATGCATTTTCCAGTAACAATACTTCTCTTAATCTGCAAAGACTGTCAAACTAGATTTTTTAGGCAAGTGATATTATCACTTAGTATATAAATAGATCAGCTATACAACAGCAGAATAATTCACATGCTCTGTGATGTTCCAGTTGTACCTTGTTTTTGCAATGGAACCTGATTGCTGTTGAGTGCAGATGAGTTTGGACAGCTGTCTCTGTAAGGCCATATCTTTACCATGGGCCTGTCTGATGAATGGATGCTCCAGCAGATGGATGACTGATGGCCTCTTTTCAAAATCCTTAATAAGACACCTATAATGACATAATAGGAAAATTATACAGGCAGATGCTCTTTTTCGTGTCTTTATTTTCATGACAACCTCACCTGCTTTTTTCCATGCTCTTCCTGCAAGGTTAATGTAAGCGATGCTATTGACATAAATGTAAATATTCATTCAAATGCTTTATTTCAATTAATATAAAGACATGATTGCAGATCAGAAAATGCATTAAACCATTTTTCTGGTGCTTTTAAAGGTAATTTTAGCTGTTGGATTTTAATTATGAGAAAATGGTAATATTAATGTGCTATTTATGGGATACATTTATGCCAATTGAATGACCAAGTGCTGTGTAAACTATTAAGCTTGATTGATGCTGATTAAGAATTAGGTGTACCCAGTCACTGCTGGGCAAGGCAGCTTGCTGAGCCAGTGGTGCTGACTCCTACCCTGTCCTCTAGCGTATAATAAATGAAATAACTTTTAATCCCTTCCTAGCACACATACCCTGATGGCTCACACAATTTGGACCAAGGGAAGAAAAAAAAAAAACCCTCAAAAATTCTCCCCCCCACCCTGCAGTCAGTTTTCTAGACCCTGACACTGGGTGTCCAGACAAGAGCACAAAGTGCCATGGGTCAATTTAAAAGTGCATTAAAACCTGTTAATTATTTGCATCAACTTAGACCCTTTGCCAAGGCTTCCATTTGTGGCATGAGTCAGTTATCACCTGCATTTACTGCATGGCAGATTTAATAATTCGGATCATAGATGTCTATGGGTAATGTGTGGTCTGTAGACAGCAAAATTTGTATTAAGCACTGGCTGCACCTGAACACCAAATACTGAAACAAATATTAGGGTCTATAAAATGAGTATTGTCTTTAGATGTCAGTGATCTCAATAATCGGACCCATGCCAGCTCATGCCTCTAGAAGTTAGACACAGTCACGTTTGTAGTATAGCCCAGTTAGTGTAACATGGCAGCTTGGCTCTAGGTAAGTTAGAGGTGTCCTTATAAGAAGAGAAGAGGTCACAAGGAACTCCTCTGTCTATACTTTATTGGCTACATGATATTTAACCCTTTCACCGCAGATGATAACACCAAAATCTCCCCTATTTGCAGGCAGTTACTCACATGTTTTTGCTCAGTGCTGAAAGACTATGTAGTGTTACATTTTGAGCAGAAATTGTGTCATTCCAATCTGTGGTCGTCATTGGGACAAGTGATCCAAATACATTAATAAAAGAAAAACTCCCCATAATAAAGACCTTTACTTTTAAGCTGAGTGTTGTGGAAATGTGAGTGATAAAATGAACTTGTTAGGAACTGCAATGGACAGCAGTGTCACAATGCAGGGCTTCAATGTGGATTTCTTATTAGATTTGTCTTTTAAGTCTTTCATTCACATGGAACATTGCCAACAAATGGGCAGTATTTCACTTTATTTCTCTGTATACCTATGGGCATAGCATAAGTCATATTCTTATTTTTGTGTGTGGAATGTGCAATTTGCTCTGTAAAGGTAAAATAAATGTCTTCCCACAGACAGAAATAGAACAGTGCCACCAAGTGGTGAGTAAATGCTGGAAGAATACTGGAGAATACTTCTTTGACGTTGATGAATGAAGCTTCTCTCTAGCATGAAAGTTGAGCGACAAGATAGATATTCGATTTGTGAATTTTTTTTCTTTGTCATTTGTTTTCTGTCCAGAAAATACTATGGACAGAAATTATTACTAATTATTCAGTGTACAATACTGACAATACACGAGAGCAGTATAGCCAATGTATTGATTTAACACGTGAATGAGATTATTGATGTGTATTTTGTTTGTACATGTAGCTTTTAATTTGTTGACTCTTGGCTTTCCCTTCTTCAAAGGAATTCCCATGCAGAGAGTGCTATTCAGGGGTGAAATTAAAGACAGGTTGAGTGTATTAAGCAGTATAGTACAATAACAGTGTATGATTTCCACATCTGCACAAAAATAACTTATTGACAGTGTCAGCACACACACTGTCAACTATGCATAGTGACATAAACAAACTGAAGCCTAACACAGGGTTTACCAAACCCAGTCCTCAGGGCTCCCCAACAGTGCAGGTTTTCCATATCTCCTTGCTGGAGCACAGGTGTATTCATTACTGACTGACACATTGTAACAGATCCACAGGTGGTCCTAATTATGTCACATGTGATCCAGAAAACCTGTACTGTTGGGGAGCCCTGAGGACTGGGCTTGGGAAACCCTGGCCTAACATAAGAGTTTAAGTAAACTTTCAGCACTGGACAGCTCCCAAAAGAATGTACTGAAGGGATAATATCACTACTCGCAGAACTCTGTCTCACTCACAGTGCTTAGTCACCACCTACTATCTAAGTATAAGCTATTAACAGGTTGTATAATGGGCTAAGTTACTAAGTAGGATAAGATTTCCCTCTCCCCCCAATGACAATTGGACAGCAAAAGACAGACAGTATACTTGCATACATACTTATTTTTCAATTATAACTTTTTATTTATGTAGTGCCATCTTCCAAAGTGCTGTACAATAATGGATTAATGTGATCATCATCATCATTTATTTATATAGCGCCACTGATTCCGCAGCGCTGTACAGAGAACTCACTCACATCAGTCCCTGCCCCATTGGAGCTTACAGTCTAAATTCCCTAACATACATACACACAGACAGAGAGAGAGAAATACTAGGGTCAATTTTTTTTTATAGCAGCCAATTAACCTACTAGTATGTTTTTGGAGTGTGGGAGGAAACCGGAGCACCCGGAGGAAACCCATGCAAACACAGGGAGAACATACAAACTCCATGTGATGACACAGATACAGAGTGATATAAAGGCTACACCAGATGTAAAGATAAAGAGTAAGAATTTCATCTTGCACTTAGAGCTGTACTACCATCTCCTTGATAAGTTTTACTGTGTAATGCTATCTAGGTGGTGTGAAAAAGGAGGTCCAATCACAAACTGCAAAACAGATATTGTAACTTGTGATTGGTCCTCCTGCACTTACCCACTACCTTTTTTTATACATTGCTTGGTACACAGGAAGGGATTCCTGAATTTTTGCTGCTCTTGCCGTTTGGAGTTGAGCGCAGTTCCTCTTTTTGTTTTTTTACTTACCCACTCCGCTATCATTTTAAATGAAGCTGAACCATGTTGCATTGGAGGGGGAGGTAAATTTAAAATGTGGGGATAGATTTATGGTTGTGGTAAGGCATGTCCTAGATCAACTTTAAATTTCAGTGTAAAAAATAAAGTATTATAATCAAGTATGTGTGTGCTAGATGAAAAAACAGCCAGTATTTAACTTATGTGCAAAATAATAAACTAATTTGGACCCCTTGAATTGTAACATGGTTTGTCCCGGAAAACATTTAATCCTTTTTCATGCTTTGCTCTTCTTAATGACTCAGGCCCCACATGTTTAAATTCTCCATTCATTATATTTTTGCCTAAATTGGGTGTTTGGCCTTATTTGAAGACATTTTCAAAAAGTGCAATTTCAAGGAAAGCTATATTCTGCCTAGATGTTCTATAGCATGTGATGTCTTCAATGTCAATTTAAAGCTTAATACATGTGTAGTATAAAAGTTTTTGTGTGTGACCTAAACCAATATTGATGAGTATATGAATTATGCAGCACTTTATAGAGAATGTTTAAACATTTATATTGGGCTCTACCCCAGTGGAGCTTACAGTTTACACTCTCTTCCACCCAAATATACACTAACATTAACCTATCAGTATGTCTTTGAATACAACCTATTAATTAAGAAATGATTAAAACACTTGAGATCAAGGCTTCTTAAACTTTTTATATGGGGCCCAAATAATGTCTCGGAATCAGCTTCTGCAGCCCATGGTTAATTTTTTCATTAATCATGTAATTCCCTTTAATGCAGTATGTTATATAATATTGAAGGAATACTATATTCAACATTCATATTTCAATATTCAGATTTCAATATTCAATTTGATTAATAATCAGTGTATTAGTTGATAGCACAGAAACAAGTTTGCAAGCAACAGAACACAACCCATCCTAAGTGGCAGAGCAACAAATGTTTTGATACCGACAACTGTATTAAGCAAACCTACTTCAAATAAAAGTAATTTAGAATGCAAATACCACAGCCATCATTAACAATATAATAATATAACAACAAACAAAAAGTTCTTATATGTCTGTTACACAGCAGGTTATATCGTTACACTTACATCCCTGAGATTGAGGAATGAGCAATAATTGTAAATATGAGCAATCAAATAAACCTCACCTGGACCTTATGCCTACGTTGTAAAGCAGTTACCTGTAGTGATCTTGTATGTCAGTCGCGCAGCGTGTAACCGCAGGGTAGGCGTCCGGGCTGAATTTCCCAATCAGACATTTGATGCTTAAAAAGATGTTCCCCCAAATTGCTTATCACTGCTCACAGGTGGTTTAGTGTCTCTCTGCAGGACCTTACATCTCACTTCTCTGTGAGCAGAATCAGTGCAGCCTAAATCATGTCAATGCTCTGTGTGTATACAACATACCCTCCCAGTAGGACACATCCATCACTCTGCTTTGTATGCAATGGATGCTTCTCTTATCCTTCTATGCAAGTAGCACAAATGTACTGTACAATACTGGTAGCTATCAGCAATGGTGGAAAACAAGAGAAGAAGCAAAAAACAGGACAAGCTGAGATCCTTTGACTATTGCCCATTTAATCAGCGGTTGAAAGCACACGCAGCTTTTACACTCAACATAGAAATAATTTATTGACATAGATCAACAGTGCAAATGCGCAGTCAGCCCTAGATTAGCTATGATCAGTCTGCTGCAAGTTAGTGAAAGAAAGCAGATGTCTATTAGCTGAAATGGGTTACGACATATTGTTCTTCATTATAACCAACCTTGTCTTTGAGTAATCAACACCAATATGCAACAATGTCCATCTGTGTAGGGTGCAGTATTGTACACAGATTGAGTTTGTTTAGCAGTTGTGTAGAAAGCTGAATGATAATCTGCAAATAGGAACAGCTGTGTCCTGTTTATGACGTGGTCCCACGGCTTCACATGGGTGAGAGACATGAACCTTATAGACATTGGTGAGTCACACGTGTGAGTGCCTTAAACAACGTGTCCAGGATGTTTGCTGAGAAGCAGCGATTCTTTCCAGGAAACAGTTAACTCATTCTGACAGCTTCATATATTTCAGTCGCCGGAAAGGTCGGTCACAGACATCCAGAGGACGTCCTAAGGTGTCAGTAATACTCATCAGAAAGCACAAGGAATTTGGGAAAGATGGACCACAAAACGACCCCAACATCAAACTTTATCTCTTCAGAGCTTTTACAATTGTAAAGAGTTGTTTAGGCAGCAGGTTCAGCTGGAACCAGCGAACTAGATAAAAATTGTGCCCTGAAGTGTTTAATATTCAAATGTAGGATATGTTAATGCATGTGATGTTTTCTAATTGAGCTGCCAGTAAACAGGTGAAGACGTCCTTGACAAATACGGGTTACATTTATTTTGTATTTCAGATGCCCTGTAAAACAATGTGACTAATATAAATTCGTAGATGTCTAGACAGGTAGTAAGAGGATAATTGGCAAATTATAAGTGCAAAATTTAGGGGGTACTGTCCAAAACCATGAAACTCTGGTGGATAAACATGTATGCATGAATATATTCACTTACATTTAGAAAGGAAAAAATGGACTAACCAAAATGCTTCCCCTCCTCAGGTGTGCACTTGTCTCTCAGACAAGGCCTTTACCTGTCAACCATTGCTCAGCCAATCACCAAGTGGCTTCAAGTTTGGTTGGCACTGTCCAGTTTTGTCCAGTGTTCCCTCTATGCTGAGCAATCAAGAAAGCACCATCATCATCATCACCATTTATTTATATAGCGCCACTGATTCCGCAGCCCTGTACAGAGAACTCATTCACATCAGTCCCTGCCCCATTGGAGCTTACAGTCTAAATTCCCTAACATACACACAGACAGACAGACAGAGAGAGAGAGAGACTAGGGTCAATTTTGATAGCAGCCAATTAACCTACTAGTATGTTTTTGGAGTGTGGGAGGAAACCAGAGCACACGGAGGAAACCCACGCAAACACGGGGAGAACATACAAACTCCACAGAGATAAGGCCTTGGTCAGGATTTGAACTCATGACCCCAGTGCTGTGAGGCAGAAGTGCTAACCACTTAGCAAAGAGTTAAAAGATCAATATAATGATAACTCCATCCTGAAGGGCTAAATTCACAATCTAATGGATTGCAAAAATGTTAACACTATCATTTGCATATTGACAGTAAATCTCTCTAATAAATGGAAGGCATCAATGAAAAGTTTTTCAAGGTGATAATTTTGATAAGTTGACTTTCTACTGTTCTTCGAACTGAAAATGATAAGTGTTAAAAACCAAACTTGTTAGGAAAAAAATGTATTGTAAAGGGTGGCGGTGAACAGCAGATTCTCAACACAGCCCTACAAGGAGAGGTTCTGATTACATTAAGTTTTTAACACTTTCATTAACAGATTGCTCTTCTTAAAGGGAACATACCCTATTATACCACATAATTAATAACTAAGAATTTACACAATGAAATAGTTATCAAATGCTCCCATTAACTAATCCCCAGGATGGAGTTGGTTCTGTCACTACGGTACACACAGGTTTTCACCATTTGCTGCGATCTCCCAGCCATTCTGCCACAATCCACAATAGCTGAAAGGGAATATTCATCAGCAGGCAACAAAGGCAGGTACAAACACACAAGCATACACGGACTGACTACACAAATTTAGATGCTGCATGTTCTCAGATGATAACATTGTGAGGGGCCGCTTCTATCTGTTTCCATGAAAATAGCTGTTTGATAACTAGTAAATCAAGCTGAATCCAACTGACCACCGTTTCTTTACAAGCCAGAGAACATATATTTAGCACAGACACATTTTTTTACAAGCAGATAATAAGCCATATGCTGATCTCATAAAGGCAGACTGAGATACAAAAGTGCATTCATGGTTAATTTTAACCAGCTTGTATTATTTTATTTGCACCAGTTGTAAATCTATCTACCCAGACTCCTCTCCTCTTAATAAGAGCTACATTGCTGAAATCCATCTTTTTAAAAACTCCTGCAGGAGTGTGGTTTCAGTCTTCTTAATAGAATTTCTAAAAAAACGGTAACAATAAATTCGGTTCTAGAAAGGAAGGACTGTGATTAAAAATACAGGGGAAATGGGGTTATCCATTAAAGGGCGACGGTACTGACAGAATATTAGTACAGAGCTTACTTTGTAGTTATTGTCTTTCATGTTACTTAACACTTTCTAAGATATCTTTATTAATTATTGAGTTGCAGATATTGTACCAGTCTAGGGCCATAATAAAGTAGGTTGTTATCTCTAGAAAAGATACATTACTGTGGTGCAAAATAGATTGACACAATCCTCTACCGGGTAGAGTCTACCCTATCGGCTTTTACGATTTTATGCGCATAATCCGCAAATTTAATTTGCTCAAGCCCAGATATCATCACCAGATATCATACGCAACTAAACGCAGCAACGTGCAATGTACAGTAAGGGGACGCCAAACTGGAGCGCATGTGGCCACATTGGATTCAAGCTCCTAGCATCTCTCAGCTACTTGTTTTTCTGCCGTATCACTTGCTCCAGCTACAGGGCTAGTCTAAATGTCTATAACTAGTGATGACAGCCGCGTATGCATTCTATACAGTAATCTGCAATCAGGAGCAAGTGAAAAAATGTATTTTATGTTCAGTAGATACTAGGAACATCCTAATAAATAATATTTCATTGAAAAATATATATAAAAACCCCCACTTCTTTTCTTTTAACTGTTTTAGCACTAATGCCTATATTATTAACAGGGGACATTAAATGATATTTTTTTTTTCATGTGCGTTCTCATGTGAGTTTATATTTCACATAGGTATTGGACGTATCCTGTGTCAGACGCCGTCCCTGTGCTATGTCTGCCAGGCAACCGGGCGTACTTCCGGGTCGGCGGTCGCGCGTTCCGTTGCTAGGCAACGGAACGCTTCCCAGTAATTCCGGCGGTGGTGTTTAGCGTCACCACCGCCAATGATTGGACTACAGCTGTATAAAAGCCTCACTCTGGCACATGGAGAGTGCCAGAGTATTAGGTCTCATCCTAGCTCCAGCGTTCCTGTGTACCGTTTCCAGCGCTTCCTGTGTATTACCCGGCTTGTTATTAACTACTCCTGTTCTGTGCTCCCTGTGAACTTGACTTCGGCTTGATTAATTGATTCTTCCTCCTGTGCTTCTGACCCCGACCCGGCTACCCTGACTACGGCTTTGGACTTCCCCTCTGACATCTCCTGAATTCACGGTTTGGACCCGGCCTGTATGACACCGCTTTCATCTACTGCTTCACTGGTTACTCCCTCTGAGGACCGAGACCTGCGTGTTCCCGCAGCTAAAGACCACACTTCCTTGCGGGGGTCCCTGGTGAAGACCAGAAACACGTTAGACTCCGCGCCTCTTTGGTGAGTAGTGCAAAAACCAGTAAGCATCCTGCAGTGTCTTGTGTAGTAGACCTAAACAGACCCACACCCAAATTCATCAGTGCACGTATCTTCAGATTTGCTCCTTGTTCAATTCGGGCGTACATATGCCTGAATTCTGTGCATTTTGAAACAATCGCACGTTGGACCTGATTCATTAAGGAATGTAAGGCAAAAATATTAGTACGTTTTCTCGTGGACAAAACCAAGTTACAATGCAAGGGGTGCAAATTAGTTTATTAATTTGCACATAAGATAAATACTGGCTGCTTTATCATCTAGCACACAAATACTTGATAGCTTTATTCTTACAGTGAAATTTAAAGTTGATCTAGAACATGCCCTACCCCAACTATAAATCTGTGCTCACAGTTTAAATTTATCTCCCCTCCAATGCAACATGGTTTTACCAAGGTGCAAAGTTACTCCTTTTTTTGCTTTACTTTCCTTAATGAATCAGGCCCCTTGCGGTCAGTATGCGTGCCTTGATGAATCAGGTCCTATGATGTCACATGTGTGATTATATACAGCTGGTCACAATGCAGCTTAATGCAACTTTGTAGACATTTTAGCCATAAACTACAGAGTTTAACTCAAATTAAGGATTTATGGAAAACTTTTAATTTATGGAAAGCTATTGATTTACCAGGGGTCACTAAACAACTTAAAGGGGAGGTACATCTTGCAGAAAGAGAAAGCTTCCTTTTTTTGTGCTTCTACTATTATTAAAATACAGTTTAAAAAACACTACACTCTGCAGCCTCAGGGGTTGATTTACCAACGCTTCAAAAAGGAAAAGTGTAGGCGTTGCCCATAGCAACCAATCGCATTCTAGTTATCATTTTCCAGAATGTGCTAAATAAATGATAGCTAGAATCTGATTGGTTGCTATGGGCAACACCTCCACTTGTCTTTTTTAGAAACGTTACCAAAACTACCCCTCAGTACCTGTAGAATGTGCAAGGCTAGTTATTGGTACCAGTCAAGATTCCATGGGAAGGACCCCACGAGTCCAGGGCAGGTGTATTGGGAAAAGGAAGGGGGGGTGTAAAAACAATATATACAACTTGTTTAAAATTCTATGCTATACGTAATCTAAGTGTGTTAGTAATTCTAACTATAAATTAAAGAATAATTCTACTCCCATGTGACAATTTAACGTTGGGAGGTATTCACTAGGATTGAAATCTTCAATGGTCTCATGTTGTGATCCTCTCTCATGCTACTAGTTTCTGGATTCAAACAAGCAGCTGTGTTAGATGGGGGGGGGAGGCTGAAATATTCACCCCAAACTAATGTTGTCATTTTGTGTGGAGTTATCCTTTACTTGACATACCCATATGCTCAAATAAAATATAAGGTAACATTTTCAGCCTCCTTAGAGAATTCTGCACGCGTCTGAAGTGGTCAGACATGATTATTGATATTTAAGCCTAGCACACAATGATAAATATCATACATTTCAGCTTTGCCTCTTGCACTCAGAGATAATAAGATGATTGATTTAACATATGACACCGTGGTCAATTATCATCTGTGTTCTAGGTATTCTATAGTGCAGAAAGCATTTGTTTCTGTATTGATCTCGTTCTGAACTATACCATTCACTAATCTTCTGAACGTTTCTAATGAAATTAGAAAAAAAAGAACTTGATTGTGTTCTTTTGAAAATAAATAGGCTTTGAAGAGTTTTTCATATGTGGTCTAATTTGTCAGGAGTTACATTGGAGAGGTAACAAACTTACTATAATTTACTGCCTCCTGCATTTCGATGTCTTTGTTTTGCATGAGAGAATAAATCTGAATCTGGCTTTATTCTCCTCAAGTGAATAACTTATAGAGAATCTATTCTGAAGTATAATTATACTATATTTTATAAGCCTACAGGTAGCTATCAAAATAAAGCAATAAGTAAATGAGGGATACAAAGTATACTGAAAGTACTGTAGACGTTTATACATTTAGAGGCAGCTGTGGATAAAAGAGATTATAAAATACTGGTGAGACCTTGTTTTCTACCACCATGAACAAAACAGATGATCTGTTGGAATTTCTAATTAAAAAAACCACTGATGATTGTGTGGGCCCGACACCCTATTAAGACACTTGGGGGTAGATTTATCAATCCTTCTAAAAAGTAAAAGAAAATAAAGAAGAAAAATGTTGAGGTCAGTGTTCCTTTTAATTTAGAAAGCCTGGACTCCACACTGCATAGGATGACAATGAATATCCGGGAGAATAATACTCCATTCATACTGCATGAAAAACCCAGATTTTTACCGGGGCAAGCCCAGACGAATCGTGTTTAGGCACAGTATGAATGGTGTTAGTGAAAAATCCCGGGCCTGAAAACCCGGGATTTAGACCCGGGACTTTTAGTGGGGTAATTCCCGGGTCTGACCCGGGTCATCTGCACTATGGTGAGACCTAGGTTTTTCAACCTGGGTCTCACCAAACACAATTATAAAGTTGAAAAAAACAAACAAACACATCACAAGAGGAGCCAATCAGAGCTCCTCTTGTGATGTTGCCATGGAGACCCGTGTTCAGTATGAACAGGGTCTACCCAGGAATTTCTCTCCATGGAAGCCTTTGTCCCCTGACAATATCCCGGGTTCATATACCCGTGATATTGCCGGGGCGGCAGTATGAAAGCGATATAACTGGTGTAGGGCCTCAATAATACATTGTGGTTGCGGGAAATGGTCACAATCATAAATGCTTAGGAAAAAATGGGGTATTTATCCTGCATTATTTAGATTCATTAAGGTGTTAGATAAGTAGAGAAGGTTTAGGAATTGTAACACTATACAGTCCCAAAATCATTGGGATGGTACTTCTGAGTATAGTGTTATAGTCATAATTGCCAACTTTTAGATTCTCCCATTCAGTAGATCTGGGAGGTCCCAGAGAGGAGGCCAGTGGCAAGTGTGGCGCAAAGATTGACATCATTTTGACCCTGCCCCCATGGCAAAATGCTGCAATTGCATTATTACGCTATGGGGGGATCAAAATTATGCAATTTGTGACAAATTGCTAGGAAGTGGGAAGGTGGTCTGCACTCTTGCGAGTTCCGTAGAGTCTCCTGTACATTCTGTGAGAGTGGGAAAGTATGATTATAGTGTTATTCTCTCAATAGCATGTCAGATATTAACTGGGATTTTACTGGCAGTGGATCAGTGGTAAGTTGGGAACTCAAAGGTAAATTCTGTTCTGCATCTTCACAAGGTCAACAATCAATACAAACCCAGAGTGGGAGATTATAGTTTGCAACCTTACAACCCTCAAACCTTGCATTTGTGCTTTCTACATACAGTATTGCCTCTAATCACCACAATCAGTGGATGTCATTTAAGAAGCCAACTCACAGTACAACGTCCTGGTAAATTCCATTGTGACAACACAAAACAGCATTCATGGGCTGCGCATATAGATATATGGGATCACACATGGATTTGGGCACTGAGATAACAGTCATTTTCGAATGTCTAATTATGATGGACTGACCTGAATGTGTCACACCCAGTTTTGCTGCTACAGGTTAGGTATAAGATGTGTCATTATATACCAGACTCGCCAATACACAATTTTATTTTATGGATTGTTAAGTGAGCTAGGAGGTATGGAGATGGGGTATATTTGAAGGTGTGCTGGACATTGTGGGACAACACATGGCTTTACTCACATAATTCTAAAAAAAGTGGCCACAAAAAAGATGTCACCATGCGATTCACGGTATAAGTAAAGTGGAATCCATAGAATAAGATGCAACTACACCAATGCATTCCGTTATAAATTAAAGATTAAGAAGGGTGAGGGACTTAATGTGATACTAGGTAGTAATTACTGATAATATTTTTGTTGTCCCAGTTGATGTGCATAGTGGTTCACTTCCTATCCCCTTCCGCATCTTCGAACATCCATAAGAACAGATAGATATAGAAACAGTGTAATAGTAGGTACAACTGTACACATGTAGATACACAACTACTGATAAAGCTGACCACGTGTGCACGATAATTGTCTGCCAAGTTGGCTTGTGGACTTCTACCAACAGTCAACATTCACCGAGATCAATAAAAATCCAATTGCATTGGTTGGTGACCACAAATTGTGTTTATGTATAAGGTCAATGGCCAACCAAACTCATTGGACTTCGTGTGATGTCGAGCATACTGAATACAGATAATGTTTTTCAGCGCTCAGGTAAAACAAATGTCTTAGGAGTCAGACAGATTGTGTTTGCTCTAGTTTTGATGTATGCTCTTTATACGGATCAGACAATGATACATGGAAATGCTATGTGTAATCTGTACAGGAGTTTGACATTCTAAGACAAAGGTCAAGAAATTAGGTTGATCTATACAGAAAAAACTCCAATAAAATATCAACAAAACAAAACACCTAAACTTTGTTTAAACAAAATAAGCATGGTACGTATATATTACTAGCATTCCCATTCTCTTCTGGTAAATAAATTACTACAAGCGAACTGCTCATCAAGAAAATTAGAAAAGTACCAGCCCCATTTTGATCACACACAGAAATGCGATATATGGAATTCTTAGAAGAACTGCATTTTAATTTATCATAGCAAAACTGGAAGAAGCTCTGTATTGACAAATGCATAACTAATGCAAATAAATGAGTCAATTATCTGTAATGGCCAAAGGCTCGCCACTATGTGCCCTGATGTATTAATTTAAATAAATGGAATTCTGGTTATTAATGTTGATTCAGCCCATCATTTCACAGGCATAAACAATGGCCCGTACCTCGAAAATTATCACAAAAATCTGTACTCACGTGTTAACAATATCTGCAGAGCCAACTCAAATTACAGGCCTTTTTACATTGTTTATACTTAATACATTTCTCTTGCTCTACGCTTCATTACCTCATGATCTATTGCAAAGAAAACACGTTTCAAAATTACTTGCATAGATGATTAAATTACAAAAAATGCAGATTGCATAATCTGAGGTCAAGAAATACACAGTGAACAATTTAGCAGGAAGAGATAAATAGGTTCATTGTTTGTAGATTTTCATAAATGAAAAAAAACTGCTATTGTAGCCAAGGGCTCGGTGATGAGAAATAGGTTGCACATATGAATATTTGCACAACAAATGGGGGTACCTGAAGGATATTTTAGGTTACCACATATATTATAAAAAAAAAACATACTAGAACCATGCCAGGGATTACATTTTTGCCCACTCTAGATCATTTTTGCTTCACTCATCCTATAGCTGCCATTATCACAGAGTTCCATGGCCCAGTGTTCCGCAAGCGGTGTGCCGGAGCACAACGCTGTGTCGCGAGATGTTGCTAAATGTGCCGCGGTGCAATGCCTCCAACTGGAGAAAAAGCACACATTTTATAGCGGGACATGTGTCATACTATGGTTAACTGGAAGACCTTGCCTTAAGGAAATAATTTCACCATTTCTTCCATGTGTTTTCTTTGTAAAATATTTTAGTGCAAAGAGTTTTTTATTATTATTATTATTATTATTATTATTATGTATTACGTACGTGTGATGCGGTGGTAATCGTATAAACGATTACCACAATTCCGACAGGGGCAATTCCTACAAAAACCCCCTGAAATAATTAAATTCCGAATGTAAAATAAAGAGACTTACCTTTAACCCAACGCTGGAGATCATCGATGGAAGCACAATGCTGAAATCAAGCCATTCCGATTGAAGAACTGTTCGGCATTGCGGGGTGAAGTCATCGCGATGGCTGGCAATATAACTTTAAAGCGCCAATGTGGGGAGCCCTAAGGTTAACTGCTTAAACACTTAACCCCACATTGCCGCTTTAAATTTTGATTGACAGCCGTCGCAATGATGTCACTCTGCAATGCCGAACAGTCCTTCAATTGGAATGGCTTGATTTCAGTATTGTGCTTCCATCGGTGATCTCCAGCATCAGGTTAAAGGTAAGTCTCTTTATTTTACATTCGGAATTTTATTATTTCGCCTTCTGTCTTGTAGGAATTGCCCCTGTCGAAATTGTCACCATAGATAATTTGTACCCAACCCGTGTCACTTTCCCGCAAGCGTGTTCCTTATCTCTCCGCTGCTGTCGCTGACTTGCGTGCGAGAGACATGATAACTGAGGTGCGGACAATAATTACGCGCTAAGAGAATATTTGGCCGGTGATCACATCTGCTTTCTGTCACGTTGCTGCAGAGACTATTTCATTGATAACTATTTTTTCTTATGGGAGTGTTCTTTTCTGTTAAAAGCAATATACATTTTTTTGCATATTTTTGCTTTTGGTGTACTGCGTAATTCTGGGAAGGGCTTAGGTGTACTGCGTAATTCTGGGAAGGGCTTAGGTGTACTGCGGAATTCTGGGAAGGGCTTAGGTGTACTGCGGAATTGTGGGAAGGGCTTAGGTGTACCGATGGTGAGAAAAGGTTGTGGACCACTGTCATGGCCCCAACTAGCTATACATCCATACACCATTGTGCTGACATCAGAAATGAATAGAGGCGAGTGTGTCTGATCAAAAAGGGAGTGAATTCGGAAAAAAAACCAATGGTGTATTCATTTGTCTCTTATACTACAACTTACATGACTAATCAAATGATTGCATAAAAGTGCATTTCTTTTGAAAAGTGCATAGTTTAAGGCCAAGACATATTTAAGTCAAGGAAGTAAAAAATAGTAGCAACACAAATATCAACTTTAAATTTTAGTGTACAAATAAGCTATCAAGTATTTGTGTGCTACATGAAAAAACAGACAGTATTTAACTTAAGTGCAAATTAGAAAACTATTTTGCACCCCTTGCATTGTAACATGGTTTTGTCCAGAAGACTACTTACTCGATTTTTTTTACTTAACTTTCCCTAAATGTATTTCATGGGGGGGGGGGACTGAGCAAACAAACAAATATTTTAAAAAAAAAATATGTTTTGTCATTAATGAGTATTTTTATCAACAGGTGACATTAATTGAATAGTTTTTATTTTATTCTGTGTGATTTTTTGAGACTTGATATTCCACGTAGGTATTGATCGCATGTTGCAGTGTCTTGTCTAGTAGAACAGAGCAGACCTACACCTGTATTCATCACCAAACATATCTTCAAGCCGTGCCCTGTATATTCAGATTATTTATTTGGCATTTCCATTTAATCTACTACAGGAAAAGAGATTCCCTTTGGATATTTAATGTGGCGATCAACGGATGTGCGGTGTTTATATTTCATTACCTTTTACATGGAAAATGCAACTTTGCATTTATTAATAACACTGTCAGTGTTCTCTCTTGTGTATATTATGCTCATTACATTAATGCAACTTTCACAGTGACTACTAACACTCTACACTATCATTAGGCGTAAGCATACTCATATGTACCCCTGATGATCGCCTGACACAGGAGTACTGCTGGTTTTGAGTTGGACATATCTAGAGATATGTGTGACTTAACATGCACACGTAAGTATGCTTTTTTTTATGTGACAGAATCTTTATACATATGTTTGGAGCGCAAAATGCATCAAACTCTAAATGAGGCCCATAGGTTGCTGTAAAAATAATGTGTGAATCCATAGAGCTGAACTTACATTACATGTGTTTTCGGGATAGAAATCTTTGTTGTGTCCAGGCAGACTGTCCATGGGTGAAATATGCCGTGAAAACAAGGACGCACGGATATTGTTATAGCAGACATGCCTATATGTAAAATAAACTAATTTATTTAAAGATCACAGTAGTATGGAGGTAGACATTCTGTAGGCTGCAGTCATGTGTCTGTTCCACATCACTTTACTTGATACAAGTAAAACATGAATGCTAGATATGACTCAGAAATATTGGTCATGAACGGTTCAACCTGTAAAATGGCTGCCCCCACTGTGGGGACGTTATTGGCACATTGGAGATAAAACCAGCACGACTAGAATGGCTCCATTGACCCTGTCCTGCAGATATCTACAGGGATGTTGCCCCTATGCATTATTTAAAATCCCACATTGTGTTTCTGTTATGTATGAGGGTATGACACACACCAATTACTCATATAAGAGGGAAGACATGCTGTATTTTGCCATTCAAAGTCTACCTATTGCCTGCAAACATATCTCTGTGAACATTAGGCATGCTACTACATTTGTTTAAATAACAAACTAAATTGTATTCGATATAGAAATTCAGATTTTATTAAACAGCAATCACCTACCCTATACCTCCTAACTGGCCAGATTTTGGCTGGACAGACCAGACTTCAAAAATGTCAGGTCTTACATGGAAGTGGGCGGAGTTTCACCCAAGAGTGGGCGTTTCTGGGTGGATCAGGAGGGGGTTTGGGTGCATCTGAGTGGGGTGATTGTGCCCCGATTTTGCACAGCCTGATGTGAGCGATCTAAGTGAGTGAATATGATACACTGAATGATCCACTAGTGTCATTTTATGGATATCCATTGCTATGGGGGCTCTACCTACCTCCATGAGAAATGCTTTTTTTGCGTGGGCTTCAATGTGTTTTAACCTAAATTGTTGTGTTGTGAATCTGTTTGGTCTTATTTCACCAGTGTCCTTATTCCAAGAAAAATAATAAAACATTTCTTCTATCTTATCTCCTAACTGTGAAAGATCCATTCATCATTCTCCATACACAGATGGGAAAATACAGGCAGAGTAAGTACTGCGGGAGGCAAGAGGACAGTTGTATTGCAGACTGCGCCTGCTTGGTAGATGTGCTTCTACATCAGCTCTACTGAAGTACAATACTGTATCAGCACTGTCTCAGATGTTATAGTGGCAAATGGTGGCAGGTAGATTAAAACATTTGCTCTATCTGTGACTTCCAGGCTGGAGGTAAAACCTGTTCTATGATGATAAAATGGTCATTTCTAAAGTCATTACAGCACCGCTGGAGATAACATACAGCTAGATTTGTCTGGAAGCCAAAATAATAAACAAAGTATGCATAAAAAGCTAAAATAAGTGCTTCTGTTAGCTGGGTTTTTGTTTAGTACGTTATTTCTCAGCATTTCTAAAATCAAACAAAATGACTGCATATAAAAAGAGTTTAAGATCACAATGAAAAAAAAATAGCTGTGTTCACCCAAGAAAGTCAAAGTAAGTTTCTGTTTGGGGGATGCATGGTCTAGGCTATATCAAACATTTCACAAGCTATTATTATGCTCATAGGCAAGGCAAAAGGGGGGGGGGGGGTCCTAGTGCCTGGAAACCCCCCTCCAAGCCTGGGGCACTGCACCCACTTCTGTTTATCAGGTCATAATTTGTGGGTGCTTGATTTCTTCAGGAATCTCTTGATGCAGAGGTATGGAGTCCTAGGTGAAGGACCTACACTGTGCAGAACACTGAAGTATCTGAAAGTGAATATTCTTAATTTCTAGGAGATAATATTCTATATGTAAAGTTCAGTTTTCCAAATCCTTACCCAACATTTTAATAAAGTAAAATGAGATTACAACATCAATTAGCAAAAATGGTACTAAAACATACTTGTAAACACAGTGTTCTATAAAGTCTACATTGGCAAATCGCTCAGTAGAAAAGAGATGGTCACATAAAAAGGGCAACAAAGATTTGTTCTGCTGTAGAATATTAGGATAATGGATTATAGGATGGGAGAGTGTATCAGTGGTGCCTAGACAACTCTATGGGAGTGTATGTTGCACATACCCACTAAAAGTTAACAAGATTGATTGGACTAGCATTGTGCTGTTTTTGTCCCAATTATATCAATGGCACATTCATTTCAATGGGTTGTATATGTAGAAACCCAATCGAAATGAATAGGCCATTGTCATAAATGGCGCTCCACAGCATTGTTAATTATTTTCCTCGCACCGCAATAGTTTCTATTAATATGTGATGAAAGCACACCCCCACATACCACTAGATGAATTAGTAGGCTGGAAATTGGTTCAGCACACAGTGTGTGTGTGGGTAGAGAGCTGGACAATGGGGCAGGGAGGCATCTTTTTCCAGAGGTAACTCTTGTATTCACAGGCTGAGTTGCTCCACAGGATTCGGGTCTCACTTTCATGAAATGAGCAAGTAAAGTGATTATTATGAACTATATATAAGTTTAATATGAGCAAACATGGAAACAGCAAAGGACACCAACAACATGGAAGTAAATCTGAACTTCAAAGCCGGACTTAAACCTTTGGATTTAAAATTGCATTGCAAAACTTACTCTACAGCATAATTAACTCTGATGTAAAACTGTCTCAACTGCACATAGTGTTTAACTGCTGCCTCATCCTCCTTTACTGCCACAATTTACATTTTATATAAAAATGTATCTGGAAGCCCCTTCTCTTTTATTTCAATGTTTTACTCCTCAGTGCTACAAAGGTAGCACACACCCCTACTCTATCTATGTCTCTTTCTCCTTTTGCTGCCTTCAGTAGACAGATCCCCCAAACCTGGCCCTATCCATATCTGTTCCCAGCACCACCATCCACCTCTCCATACTAATGCCCATAAGACTGCTTACCTCATCCCATCCTTCTCAATCATAAATCTAACCTACTTTATTGTCGTTTCCTTTGTATGTAAGAAAAAAAAAAAGTCTCATCTTCAGCATCCAAAAATGTAACTTCATTCTTGGTTATTTCAGCTCAGTAACTGAAGATTAAGTTGCCTCACTCCTTCCATCTTCTCATCTCAAAAACTGTTCAGTTGTTCAAATCCCTTCTGACCTACTGCACTCTAATTCCACAACAGTAGTCGCTGTCTTGATCACATTATTGAACCTTTCTCTCTCCCCCAAGAGTTTCTGCCGTCAGTTGTCATTCCCATTTTTATGAAACCTGCTTCTGACGTATCCCTAACGGCTCATCTTCCCATGCCTTGACTACCTCTGTCGGGCTGGCCAGCAAATGACAAGACTATCTCCACTGCAATCATAAATGCTGCTGCTCTAAACTTTCCATCTACTGCCCCTCAATTAATCCCTTCATTGGCTTCCCATAAACTTCAAAATACTGTTCAAAGTGCTGAGTCTTGTCTACAAGATGCCCCACCTATATTTCCAGGCTCAGTCATAAATACTTGTCCTCCGTGCTCTACCAGTGACTCTGTTGCTTTCACCTCTGATAACCTCACCCAATGCAGGGCTGCATTCTTCTCAAGTGCAGCTCCCCTTCTGTAGAACTCTACCTATCAGACTCTCTTCAACCTGCAAAATCTATAAATGGACATTGCAGACTTACATCTGGAGAGAAGCATATCACAAGCACTGCTCCTACACCAACTCTGGCTTACAATAGCCATTCACACCTTCCCCACCTACAGCTACAGTTGTTATTTCCTACCTTTATGTATCAAGTGTTCTCCACATCTCTCAGAATGCAGGATCATTTGGGCAGGGTCATATTTAGCCTCTGTTTCACATCAATGTATGTTATTTGTTTATATCATGACCCCCTCAGTGTACAGTGCTGTGTAATATGTAGGTAATAAAGGATGCCAATAATGATAATAATAATAATAATGATGATGATAATGATGATGATAATGACCAGCAGACTTTCTCCTGTGCTGTAACAGTTTTACTCATCCGTGCACAGTTACGCTATATAGTACGTTGCAGGTTTTTTTTTATAGGCTTCAAGAGAAACAATAGTAATCACAATGATAACCGTATCAAGCTGAGAGATTTCTGGCATGTTTGAAAAACCAATCAGGTTCTAGCTATCATTTATTTAGTACATTCTACAAAATGAAAGCTAGAATTTGATTGGTTGCTATAGGCAGCATCTCCACTTTTCAAACCCACCGGAAAACTCTCAGAAGCGCTGGACCCCAGATAATCTTCCGGGATCAGGTTTAACTAATAATTGAGGCCGCATGCAGCTTTGCCAGATAATAACCACACACAGCAGACATCGGCTGGTCGGAAGTTTAGGTTGTTTTACAAGAGCTGCATTATAAATGGGCAATCAAAGGACAAATAAAATGTATTCATCTTTATGCCACAACTTTGTAAAAAAAACATGCTTACTGTGCAATAAAGTGGCTGAATCCTCTGCACCATTTTCCTGGATGAAGCAGGGTAGGGGGAGGGTTCCTGGAAAGAAAAATAAATGATTACCAATAAGGTCAAAAATCACAAAAAAAACAAGTTAAAACACACGACAATAACAATATATATCCTGTATCAGATTTAAGTCTTAAAGACAAGACTGGAAGCAGTTCTGGCCATACCCCAGACATAAACAATACGTAAAAATGACCAAATGACCAAGGAACATACTAAATGTGCCTTGCACAGCACAGAGCATGGTACTATGTCATAAACCTGAATATATAGCATGGACACTTTGAGAAAAAGAGTTATACTTTTCTCAAAGACAAATGTAAAGACTTAGCACATCATCTGCAGTTGTACTTAATGATTCGCCTAGAACATACATCTGCACACTTATGTTTTTACTTTGATTTTTTGACATATCGTAAGATACATGCAAACTAAAATAAAGCACATAGATTCAACCGGGGTAAATATCCAACAGCGATCATCATCAGCTGCTTCCCTTGGCAATCAAACAGGGAGGAATACTTAGGATACATGTATCACAAGCTGAAAACCTAGTTCCTAGATAATATAGAGGCCCAGGTGAAATATACAGAAAAGGGTAAAGGATTTTTTAGGATGGCATGTACAAACCAATAGTAGGTAGCTTAAACCAGAGGTCCTCAACACTGTGCAGTGTTCCTGATTTTCATACTTTTCATATAAAGATTATATTCTATGGGGAACCATCTTTTTGGAGCCCAGAACATTGTAACACAGACACTTCTGCTCTCAGCTAAAAAAAAATAGGTGGACCACCACCAGCTTTAACCCTTGACTCAGTCCTGGACAGAGTTGGACTTGTACACACAGTGATTGCAAATCAACAAAGCTGAAAACACAAATTAACTTAATGCTTCATTTTTGCAACACTGACTCTAATCATGACACTAACCTACATTTAAAAGCATATAAAATGCAAGCAGTTTGCTCTTTTTGTGAAGTCATCAGTTTAAAAGCATGCCATGCATTTCCTACAGGAATATAATTAGGGTTTATATATATAAATTGAAATCACAATTTTCTGGTGCATAACCTGCTGTGATTAAATAGCATAAGATGCCGTGGCATATGCAGTAAGTGATATGTTAGCAAAAGCATATTTAAAGTATAAATTGGCTGAGAGACATGATACTTGCTGTAAATGTGCAATTTCTTTGTTTGAATTGCACTTGAATTTGGCAGGGTTTAGCTTATTTGGCCACCTGCCCGTTCCCCAAACAAACATCTGTGGAGCAGATGAAAAAATGTAGGTTCAGTAGAGGCAGCAGTTGGATAGGCAGACAGTATTATCCTACACTTAACCGTTAGATGAACAATTGTTAGAAAGAGTTAACAAATCCTTTTGGACAGTGCCCCAAATTAGGGATCTTAACTTAAGAAACTTCTTATTTCAGTCTCCTGGACAAAACCATGTTACAATGCAAGGGGTGAAAATTAGTATTCTGTTTTGCACATAAGTTAAATACTGACTGTTTTTTCATGTAGCACACAAATACTTGATAGCTTATTTGTACACTGAAATTTAAAGTTGATATTTGTGTGCTACATGAAAAAACAGTCAGTATTTAACTTATGTGCAAAACAGAATACTAATTTGCACCCCTTGCATTGTAACATGGTTTTGTCCAGGAGACTTAAATAAGAAGTTTCTTAAGTTAAGATCCTTAATGAATCAGGCCCCAGAATTTTTGCTACTAAATAGTTACTTACACAGATTAGAGATTTAGTGGCGTAAACAAAAAACACATCTAATAAAGGACATACTGTAAAACCATGGGCGTAATTACCGGAGGGGAAGCAGCTCGCCCTATCAGTGTTTTTTTGCACCATGAAGGAGACACTAATCAGACCTTCAGAAATAGGCACATTTCCTGGTGTAGGTGCATGAAAGTAAAATCTGATTTTCTTTTCTGTCTTGAGTTTTTTAAGACATTAATGAGACTCCTACGAGCAGTAATTTTGGAGTAAAAAGGAACCATATAATTAATTAAGGGGGTGGTTAAAGCCTGATAGTAGGCATTAGATGTAATTTTACATCCGCTGACATGTACTTTTCTTTCACAGACCCAAAATCTGCAAAATGTCAAACAAATCATTCTAGCAGAAGAGTGCTAAATCATTAGAGACACGCTGCTATTTATGGGCGCAGCAGAGAATTATTTTCCAGTTTGGAAATTACCTTTATTGTTTGAAAAATAATTTACCTCTGCTCAGCAGATTCTGAAATAGAAATTCTAGATCTTTGAACTATACTGGATTAAAAGGGAAATTCACAGCAGGTTAAAACAACTTGAATATATTGTTTTCAAACTACTCATGAGCTGGAGATTCCGATGACATGTATCGAGCTAGTTTAAAAATATAACGGTCACATCCGCCTCCCTTCCCTCTAGTATTGAACTTGGCAATCACCTGCTTCTCCTGTTAGTCTCTTTACTATATTGAAACAATGTTACTTCACCCTGTAGAACAGATAATCCTTTGGACTCCCACCCACTAGTGTTAAATTTGTACATTATACTAGCGTTTTTAATGCTAGTTTTCCACGATAACACTGGAAAAGTGGACATACACCTGCTAGCAGTTGACACTACTGGGCAAAGAGGCGTGAAGTCTAACATGCCCCCGGAGTTCTTAGCTACGTGGGACATGCAGTTCACAGCCCTCCAGGGCCAGTGGCTAGTGAGGTAGCTGGAGTCACGAATAGAGCGTAGTGAACAATCCAAGTAGTACCAGGAGATCCAAGCAGAGCAGAAACGTGAAGTAGAAGAATGGTCTAGGCAGCCGAGGTCAGCACCAGAAATCAAACGGAACCAGAATTGCTAAACAGAAGAATGGTCTAGATAGCTGAGGTCAATGGCAGGAATCAAAGGGAACCAGAATTGCTAAACAGAAGAATGGTCAAAGTAGTCGAGGTCAATGCCATGAATCAAATGGAACCAGAATTGCTAAACAGAGGAAATGTCTAGGAGGCCGAGATCAACACCAGGAATCAAACAGAACCAGAATCGCTAAACAGAGGAAATGTCTAGGAGGCCGAGATCAACACCAGGAATCAAACAGAACCAGAATCGCTAAACTGAAGAATGGTCAGGAACAGTCTAGTTGGCGAAGAGTAATCAAAAGAGATTACAAGGGTGCAAGTACAACAGCAACAAGGCACAAAGTGATCCAATACTCTGGCACTGGACAAGTGCCAGGGTCAGCCTTAAATAGGCTATCGGAATAGCTAATTTCTGACTGTCAGTGACATTTCACTGACCGTCAATAGGCTTTTGAAGGTTTCTATACACGGGCCGTCGGGGAACCAGAAATGGGCCATACACCACTGGCACTACAGGTGTACTGCCTCGCTGTAAGAGGAGACAGTGGGGACGGTGCCTGACATAGTTATACGCATGGAAGTGGGTCTGTAAATTGAACCCATAGATTCCATGGTTCCTATAGCCATATGTTATATTACTCGCGTACAAGAAAATTGTGACTTTCTGGGATCTACCGCCTGCATTCAATGCATTTAGCAAAAGTTAAATGCATTCAGGTCTATGGAGTGACCTCCACTGACCTCCTGAATGAGAGTTAAAATAGTTTAAAAACACGTCAACAAATGCGTTTCACATGCGGATGCACTGGTGTTTGAACTGGTGTGATTCGTAAATGTCAATCAACACCAGTGGGTATAACTTATGATGTGTGGCATATGTGGTATATAACACCACAATCTGTGGCTTTCACAGTGGGTTCCATGTCCAGAACCTAATGAGGATGCCATTGTGGTGAAATGCGTTTGGCACCATCTACACTCCCAGTTTGTTTACTTTTATCACTTAATTCCAAATCACTACATATCCTAACTGCTGTCTCAGTAATGATCTCACCCACTTATAACCATTCCCACCTTGTCCTCTACTACATCCATTTCTAATAAATATATCCTCTTCACCACTGATATTACTGGACTTCCCCCTTTCCCACATCTTGCTAGTTTAACACTCCTGCCCGTTACCTACCCGAACAAGTGCAATCCTCATCTACATCAGTGGGTGTAAAGTCTAAGTTCACGAGAGAAGGCAGTTAGCTTACATATGTGTTTTTCCCCAAACCTAAACTAGCCAAATAACATGTAACAATTGTTGCAAATGATGTGATATTGAATTAGGAGGATATAATTATAAGAAAATCTAAAAAGTCTTAATATTCCTGAGAGTAGTCTGCTCTTTTCGTACACAGCTCAAAACGAACTAGCAACAAGGAAGTGGGACAAACTACAGACAAGCAGTGTCTAGATTCAGCACAAATAATAACAAGTCATATAGAGCATTGATTCCTATGGTCACACGTATAATATAACAATTCCTAGCCAACCATTTGCCACAATGTAATTATCTTTCTTGTGTTCCAGATGAGCGATTATAATATTACCCAATGCCGCCCCTTTCCCCACTTCTGAATTGCGCATACACAATCTGGAGATTTCCTGGTTTTACTTTTATACTATCCATTTACTGCAGGTAGAGAATGACATTTATATCTGTTATGAGGCATGTTAGCAGGTGCAATCCTATTGAATACAATTCGTTATAGATGGGAAAGGGAATAGCACAGCTGTCAGCTCCACAAACTGTGACAGTGAATCTAAGGCAGGAGTGTCTGGATCGATTCCTGAGTTAGCTTCTAGTGACCTTGGCCAAGTCCCTTTATTTCTCAAAGCACATAATACTGGATTGCAAGCCACGAAAGAAAGAGGCTTTGTTTTTTAGAGTCAGACACTTAGATACATAGATAGATGGATACATTTAAATACAATAGATCAGTACACTTATACTGGGCACACACTATAATATCACATGGGGTTATTAGACAGTGTTGTGGGTGGATCTAAAACGACCAGGATGTCGGTAATGACCTAGTTCAAATTTATTGGAGTTTTATTAGGCATTGTGTTGGCAAATACGGTAAGAAGATGGCCACTATTGGCTTGTATGTGCCCACATCTTCCCAATCTAAAAGACCAGGGGATCTATTTATCAATTTTTACCATGTTAATTATCATCTGTTATCATAAGGATGACAGATGACTTTTGGGCTCCATTGATTAAAAAAAATCATCCCGTATCCGATAGGAGGCTGTCCTGGCAATGACTTTACTCAACTGTGAACTCCACATACTCACTCCGTGTCTGTACCGGTTGTGTATGAGCAAAGGTTTTGCGATCTTTAATGGACGGGACAGCAGATAAGCTGTAGTGAGGGATCTGCAGATCTCTCTGCCCCAATACTCTCCCAATAGGATTCAATGACTAATGCCATCTTCAGATGGCGTTAGTCAACAGAGACAAGTTCGAAAAGCTAAGCTTTTCAGAACTTGATAAAATCGCCCAGACTGCAGTCCTCATTGACTATTATGGGGACTGTGGTTTATATGATAATTTGATATCTTCTGCGTTAGGATGTTCTTAAATGAACATATTACTGAAATAGGCCTAAACCGTGTGGAATAAGCTGTTTCCGCATGGTTTAGGGCGTCCTAAATCCCTACATGCCGAACAGGCACCCATATGTGCAGCCAAATTGGACACCGACTGGCGCCCAGCATCTGCTAGGCCATACCCAACTCCATTACCCTCCTATAAAAACACTCTTGAATTGCTGTACTCACCTGAGGCACCACTGTGAGCAGGGATAGACCTCACACCTCATAACTTCTTGTACAAACCTCAAATCTGGACTGTCTTGCATAAAGGACAGTTGGGATGTACGCTCTACTAGAGCCCAAAGTGATGCCAGACATATGCTTATTTCTATTGACATGCAGGTCGGTCCAATCCTGTCTATAAAATATGTTGAGTGGTATAAGTGGATGCATGGTTCACTTTTTGAGTGTAGATCTGACGAAATTCCGTGACATCCTAAGTACCTGCTTTCACAGAGGCACTACAGAAATAAATGCCAATGACCATTTTCTCCTGCCAGAAATAGTAATACAATTTGGTGGCAGTTATTATTATATTGAGATTTTGATACAGCTTATAAAATATGGGATCAGATATTATATTGGGATTTGTAAACATCTGTTAGGATTATTATTAGAAGAATGTTAGCTAGCTAGTTATTACATAAGAGACTTAAAACCTCAAGCAATGTAAATAATATAAAATAAGACTTCTTTTACATGACGGTTGGGCTGTTTCTTTAAATGCTTAGCAAAGAGACCCGATATGCAGACAATACTCATGCCCTGCACTCTACACTTGTATGATTCATTGTTACTGTCAAAATAAAGTAAACTTCTTATCTCCAGGGGTGTACCTATTAGAGGCAACCTGAGGTAGATGTCTCAGGCAGCAAGTTTTGCAGGACAAAATATAAAGTTAATTCATTTGGAAAATTTTATTTCTTTATTTAATGTAAAAGAAAACTTTAGTGGTATTCAGTTATCGCCTCATGGTGTTAATCAAAGTCTATGGATGGATTAGGGGGGCTTCTGGGGGTACACAGATGAGGTCTAGAGGGTCTGTAAACCTTCAACAAATTATTCTCTCTTTATTTATCTCCAATTTTTTTACCAACTTGTTGCGTTGCGTGTCTGTATATGTTAAGGGATTATTTCACACCAAACAAGTTTAGATGTACAGTCAGGTAATAAACACCATGTTATGACATCTTGAATAGTTTCCTGTTGTTAGATATTAATGAAAATATACCCTGCCATTATGATTGTAGACACCTGGACAATTGCAGCTGTTCATAAAATATGTTACATAATATGCTGTACACTGGAATCTACCATTTATAATATAGTGCCTATACAGAGAACACCTGTTATCTTTAGGTTTATGGTATGACTTGTCACAAAGGGCACAGTGCGCAGAAACTGCCTTTATCCCTTTAGCCCAGGGTATCCGTCACGTTATGAGATCAACTGCAATAATGATCATGGGCACTAGATGTTGCATCAAAGAAATATAATACGTTTGGCATTCAACGCATGAACGGTATTTTGACATGTGTGTGTGTGTACTTGCATTCATATGTTTGTGCGGACATTGATCTGTTTACACACCAACACTGTGGGGACCTAAGTCATAATGAGGACAAAATTTGAGATCCCCACAAACCTTCTCAAGGCTTATCAATGCAGGGGACCTTGCTGATATGCTCTGCATAAAAATCTGGTATACGAGTCACATTTTTCGGAACAAAAGTGTGCGTCTGTCCAATGGGGAGGGGAGAAAGTGTGTGTGCCTCCCACCGCTATAGGCTAGTATTCCGTCCGAATGTATAGCAGGAGCAGGAAACGGAAGTGACTGCATCCTGTGGCACTTTGTACACCAAGCGGGTAAAGACACAGTCGAATACGTCTGCTGCTGAAGGTAAAGCGCGGATGCTAAAGCATGACATAGCCCACCTGTAGCTTGGACTATAGCCCAGAGAGCAGTGGAGACGAGTATGCCCCTGACACTTCGGAGGAGAGTGGTTCAGACACCAGCGGTGATGCCCCGTTACCCACCAGCGCAGCAGAGTGAAGTTACTTAGAGATAAGTTCTATGTACGACCATTCTCGAACTTCTGCTAGCCGTGTTTTAAACGCAGAGGGTCGGAGAAATGATGCGTGTCTGTCCAAACTCTATCCAGAAACAATTGCTCCAGGGCGTATAACAATAAGCAGTACTGCCTGTACTGTGTGAAGCCCCTCTTAAAAATTGCCCAGCCCAAGGAACATGTACTCCGCAATGAGACTGAAGTTTCCTGGGCCCTGAAATTCCCCAAGAATTCGAAAGAAAGGTGCATGCAATTGGCACATCTTCGCAATAGGGGCAACTTTGCACACAATGCTGAGGCAATGAGGGCAGGCCATGGCGTTCTGGTCCCCTGCAAACTTCCAGAGAAAGAGATGGATGCTGAAGACTTCATGCACTGTGTAAGCTGCCAGCATTTGTTTGCAAGGAAATACCTGTGGCGACACATGAAGAGATGTAAGCTAAACCGAAGGGGCAACAAGCTCACAACTGGCAAGAACAGAGTCCAGTCACTGTGCGCCTTTGCTCAGCCTGTTCCATTTTACATCAGTGATGGCTTTTGGAAGCTCTTGAGTGACATGACCCAGGATGAAGTCTTACTCTCAGTCAAAAATGACTGATGCATCATGCAGATGGGACAACATCTGTTCAACCGGGTCTGATCATATGTTGGCAGGCACAAGTACATCCGTCAAAAGCTTAGAGAAATGGGCAGGCTACTGCTACAGGCCAGAAGAGCTACCCCTTTGGAGAGGATGGAAGACTTTACCGCCCCATCAGGTAGATGTAGCACACAGTTTTGCTAGGCAGAAGAACTTTGCCTTCTCTGTATTTTGCGGAGCCATAATGGACCACCTTTCAGGTTGCAAAGCAGTGCAGAGGAAATCCTGGGACAGAGAGGAGGTCCAGGCTGTGGAGAAACACCTGATGAGGTTTATACAGACATGCCGGGTGCCTGGAAAGCGAGACTGTGTTGCGTGCCTCACGGCTGAACCATCTATCCTCAAAGATCGGAACTGGTTGAGGGTGAAATTCTACATAAATAACCGCATGACAGCTTTAAAGAGGGATCAAACTTGTTGAAATGATGCAAAGTGGTTGAACAGGACTGTAGCCTCCATGGCTAGGTATCAGAGTAAGCGGGCATGCGGATGTCCATTGTTATTATTAGTTTATTTATGTATGTGGGAATGTGGATGTCCTCAGACAGTCAAAATACATGACACTTTCCCCATCTTGCAGTTCGTGTCAGTACTTTATGCAAAGTCAAAGTGTAAATCTCATGTGGTAACTCTGGTGACAAACCGCTCCTACACATACCCCAATGATTGTTCTGTCAACAGGGCATTAGGAAAGGACACTTCTACTCCAAGAATTTTGCCATCCAACTTACTTTGAAATCATCTGTGAGTACTGCACTTGAACATAGAACTGCTTATATGAAACAGTTGTCTGCTGGCTATGAAAGAAATCTTTCTACTTCATTCTGCAGGCTGCTACTGTACTGAGGGACTTTGGGCTCCTCTCAGTTGCGCTCAGACTTTTGCTGCCTTCATGTGATCAGGAATATTGGATATCCTCCATTTCCAAGATTGCATCTGTGTGTACCAATGTCTACTATTAGAACTGTTATTATACCGTTTGAAGTATTACAGACTGCCAGTGTCTCTAAAGATCTTTACTTACTATAGCTGTCTGAGACTACCATTATTAATTACTTTTATCTGTGCTCATTAACCAGTTGCAGGCTGTGTTTCCTCTGCATCTGATTATCGGTTACTCTGGATGTTTTCTACATATTCAAAATAAATTCACAGTGTTTGAACTTCTTTCCTGCCTCTATCTTGCCCTAAATTACCTAACAGAACAGTGTTTAGATTTAATTTTTTGCTGTACCGCTTTTTTCTACACAAAGATTGGTTCAGCCCAGAAAATGGCTGCCTCCATGTTGTGCAGGAAACGTGCTCTTTAAGAACCACTACTTTTAGTCATTTAATTCTATGGCCAGTTAATTCCTGGCAATAATAGATATAATGGAATAACGCTAAACCAACTGAGCATTTCCCAATATAGATCTAGCCTAGAACACAGACAATATACAGCTTCATCCATACATGACAATGTGAGCAAGATAACATGGCAGGTGTTCAATTTCCTTGATGATTTCATGCTAATTAATGAGTTCGTAAAAGCCCCATGTGCAATTTATTTTTTCAATCTATATGTAGATTATTGTTACATGGAGGTAAACACCAGATAACTAGCAGAAAAAAAAAAGTCCTTAAATTCCAAAATAATTGTACTAAAAGTGAACACTGTAAATATCCTAAAAAGTCCAAAGTGTATATTATATTAATGTTTATGTTTTGTCATTAACAGGCCTTGTATTATACATTTTGCCTCCCCCCCACCTATTACCACAGAGCTGCATGGACCCAACTTCCCAACATAACCATCTGCATAAGATAATTGTATTCTAACAGCAATTAAAAATGGTCATTGATTTTTAATGTTGGCAGTTGTGAGCCCCACCACATTGCTGAAACTATCTACCCCAATGACCACAGTGTTAGATATCTTCACTGCTGATAAGCTCTTGGTATTATGCTGCCCACACACACAGCAATATTACAGCATATAGTTGGCTGATATCTTAGTGTGTGCAGCTCATCAATGACTGCAGTGTCTGATAATTTGATTGAAGCTGATCATATCATTATTGGAAATGTTGAAAATGCATGTTCCAGTGAAGTCAGAAGACAGCCAGATGCTCTAACCAAGCCCCAAATGACTGGATATCATCCAATTTGGTCACTTGTGCATGTGGCCAAATAGGACTCTCGGAGTTTGAATTGAGTGGCAAACCATGTGTGGCTTTGCTGATTGATCAAAGTGATGAATCTACTATAGCTTGTAAAGAGATAACTGCAATTATCTTTTTATGGGCTGACCGGAAATCTTTCAGTAGAGGGAAGGTCCCTTGGAATGGGTTGAGTATGGTTTAACGCTGCCGAGAATTCCGACAACATTAATACCTACCCACAAATCCGATTGGCTACAAAAACGACTGCAATAAAAACAGACTTACCTGCAAACCGAAGGTTCAGTTGTCTGATGGCATCTGGACCTTTGTTGGAAGTGTTCACTTAACCTCAGGGGTCCACACATTGCCACTTTAAATTAACATACATGTAAATCGCGATGACATGACACTGAAGTGCCGGAGAGCTGTGTCTTCGGCATCACTTCCTGTAAGCATGCCTGTGCCATCGGACATCTGGACCTTGGGTTTGCAGGTAAGTCTATTTTTATTACAGTCGTTTTTGTAGGCAATCTGATTTTTTGTGTAGGTATTAATGTTGTCGGAATTCTCGACAGCGTTAAAATGATTACCACCGCTTGGTTGTCAGAATTCTCCGTAGCATTAAAATGATTACCACCGCTTGGTTGTCAGAATTCTCCGTAGCGTTAAAACGATTACCACCACTTGGTTGTCGGAATTCTCTGCAGCGTTAAAACGATTACCACCACTTGGTTGTCGGAATTCTCTGCAGCGTTAAAACGATTACCACCGCTTGGTTGTCGGAATTCTCGACAGCGGTAAAACTGTAAACTTTAAGTTTTAAAATCAGTGCTTAGTCGAAGAGAATATTTGCGTGAATATTTATATATTTTATTTTTTTTCCTGCGGAGTTTAGTTTTAAGAATTCCCTCACTTTTCTTCTCAGAAGAAGGTAACACTATCCAACTATTTGTTAGCCATGTTACTTATGTTTTAATTAAATTTGATCTGCAGTAGCTATGACAAGAGCATTTGTGTGGAGTCTGTTGATGCAGTGCTGTAGCCAAAGGTCAATGGGCAAAACTCCAAACCAGTTGTGTGGATACTTTCTACAGCTGAATTCTTACAAGAGTCCTGTTCTCTCAATTTAGAAATTCTTTCACTGTGGCAAAGAGAGGAAAAGAACCAAGCAGCCCTGAGCCCAATAAGGACACAGCAGGGCCACCGGAGCCCCGGGGCCAAGTGTGCTTGCTTCCCCTAATGCTACGTTACTATGCTGATAATTTTTATAGAATACATTATTATAGGTCTAGGATTTAACTTGATTTAGCTTAACTTGTAGAGTAATCTCCAAGATGGATGGAAATTAACAGATATATGACAAACAGTCATTGGCTATTTTTGAGTGTGTAAGAAGTTATGAAATAATGCTAAGCTGTAAATTATTTTGTTTAGCCAGAATGTTTTATATTAATATTGCCTAGCTGTTAAAATGATAAAGCTTGTGACTCTACTTATGTATCTGTATTGTCCTTTTTGGATTTGTCTTTTCTGCAATTATATAAGTAAAGACTTTCCTGTATAGGAGGAAAGTCAGATCTGGGGGTATATTTACTAAACTTCGAGTTTGAAAAAGTGGAGATGTTGCCTGTAGCAAAAGGGGCAAATGCAGGATTTGTAGAGAGGGGTTTCCATGTCACACCGCCAGTGGGCATGGCCAGCATGCTTCAGGGTGTGGCTATAATTTTAGACAGTGCTTGGCTGCTCTCCAACTCTTCCTATACCCATCATATACACGGGCAATGCAGTGTGCGCTACTGTTAGGGGCACACAGCTCTCCCTTTTCGAGCAGAGCCGTGTGAAGCGGGACATACCTCCCAACTGTCCCTACAATCAGGACAAAGTCCTGACTGAGTGTGTCAGAACAGTTGACAGACTGTCCTGCTCTCTCCTACCTGTTCTTGCTTCTTTCAATACTTGTTGGGGAGAGATGGCTGTGAACAGTGCAGACAGAAACTATCTGCACACCAGCCACCTGAAGAATACAGTACCCCAGGCTGGGAGGGAGGTTTCCAGGCACTAGGAACCCCCTCGGTTTGCCTATGAGCAACCAATCAGATTCTAGCTATCATTTGTAGAATGTACTAAATAAATGATAACTAGAATCTGATTGGTTGCTATAGGGAACATCTCCACTTTTTCAAACCCACAGTTTAGTAAATATACCCCATGGTCTCATTTTATTTCTACAATGCAGAATGCTCTCTCATTGAATGGATCCATTTTTTTAACGAATAACTTCAACTTCAGATCAATTCATACATAAATCTCCTCCCGTGTGCTATTACCACAAGAAAGGGTAGCCAAAAAAAAGGCTGAGCCCATTACTGTATCTTATTGTAATCAATCTTGAATAAAAGGTAGCAAGTATATCCCCCCAAAAATGTAATACTAATTAAACTGCATGCTGAACGGCAAATAAAACTTATATATGTTTCATTGTTGGTTATTGGCATACTTTCTTACTATACTCGGCAAAATTCAACCTCCTTGACACCAAATTGCCCTTGAATTAACAGATGTTCAATTAACCAGTCAAATAAGCAGTCACATTCCAGTTCTTCTTTACTTCTTACAAAAATGCTAAGTCAGAGCATAGAAACTTTTATGTATCTTCTAGCTGTATGTTTCAGAGCAAACTTATAGTTTGTAAAGGAGAAAATGTGTATGCAGGGTGTAGCTCATTAAGGAGTACATGTAGTGAGTACTCCCATACCCCGCCCATGAGGATCTTTTACCGAGCATACTTTCAGTACATCAAATCAGCCAATGACAATGTGCTGTCATAAATCTGTATTTGAGGGCTGTGAACCTTAATAAAAGGGACCACACATCTATTTTGGCTTCTGCTATGAAATTGGCAAATCTTACTTATCTTGATCAATGGAATAGGAGGTCGAATAGTTGTTCCGTACAATTATGGGCGCACCCCAATTTTAATCTCTATACAGTATGTTAATAACATTAATAATTTTTCAAAACAAGATATTTAAATGAAGTGGTAGAGGTGGAATTATTTAAAGTGTGTTGGACATTACGGGAGGCTGAAAAAGTTCAATGGCGCATCAGAGGGTAAGTAATACTGAACCCATTTAAGATTTTGCAAGTATGTCGCACACTTTATTTGCATGGACATTACACATGGGATGTGACATAATTAAGTGCCTCGTCTCGTATTGTTTGAATGAACAGTTTACAGTACCGGTTGACTCAGAGCAGGGTATGGTGATAATGAAAGAAAATGATACTGCAGCTGGGTTTAAGGGACATCAAAATGTATAGAAATAACAAAGCATGTTAAATTGTTTTGCTGAAATTGGGTAAAAATATGTGGTTTTCAGTGGTCATAGTGGTAAAATTATAATATATTGGTTTCATAGAGCACATTACAGATCACAAGAGACAGTATGAGTTAAGGGTGATTTGAGTTGCCATCAAATTTTTTTTCTTACAGGAACTAAAAGTATTTGTTTGTAAAGCTGAACTATTCAGAACTTCATGTTTCTTGTTTGATAGACTACAAGCTTTACTTTTTATGGTCATTTGCAGACTCTTCCTTTATCCCTTTAAACTCGTGAAAACACTAGAACGGCAGTTCCCAAACTGTGCGCCGCAGCTCCCAGGGGTGCCGCGGCGCTGTCACTGGGGTGCCGCGGGCCAAGCATTGAAAAAAAGAAAGAACACAGAAACTTACCAATCTGTCAGGCGCCGGGACCCAGCAGACTCCTCTCTCCCGCAGCTGTCACTGAATATCGACGTCAGAAACAAGCTGCTGCGGGAGAGAGGAGTCTGCTGGGTCCCGGCGCCCGACAGATTGGTAAATTTCTGTGTTCTTTCTTTTTATTTTATGGCTGGCGCGCGGCAGAGGAGTGAGAGGGAGCGTGACAGCGGGGCATAACAGGACAGAGGAGGGTGACAGCGGGGCACAACAGGACAGAGGAGTGTAACAGGGGACAGAGGAGTGTAACAGGGGCAGAGGAGGGTGACAGCGGGGCAGAGGAGTGTAACAGCGGGCAGAGGAGTGTAACAGCGGGCAGAGGAGTGTAACAGCGGGCAGAGGAGTGTAACAGCGGGCAGAGGAGTGTGACAGCGGGGCAGAGGAGGGGCTCAGCGAGGCAGAGGAGGGGCACAGCGTGAGAGGGACAGTGGAGGGGGACACAGCGTGAGAGGGACAGTGGAGGGGGACACAGCGTAGGAGGGGACAGCGTGAGAGAGGGCAGAGGAGGAGGACAGCATGAGAGAGGGCAGAGGAGGAGGACAGCGTGAGAGAGGGCAGCGGAGGGGGACAGCGTGACAGAGGGCAGAGGAGGGGGACAGAGGGCAGAGGAGGGGGACAGCGTGAGAGAGGGCAGAGGAGGGGGGACATCGTGAGTGAGGGCAGAGGAGGGTGGACATTGTGAGAGAGGGCAGAGGAGGGTGGACATCGTGAGAGAGGGCAGAGGAGGGGGGGCATCGTGAGAGAGAGCAGAGGAGGGGGACAGCGTGACAGAGGGCAGTGTGTCTGGATGCAGAGGAGGCAGTGTGTCTGGATGCAGAGGGGGCAGTGTGTCTGGATGCAGAGGGGGCATTTTTGCATACAACTAAATAAGTATTTCTGTCCTGACCTAAATACTAATTACAATTTTTTGACCTAACTACTTCTAAAACAGGACTGCTCAATAATTATTTTGGAGGGGTGCCTTGAAAAAATTTGGAGACTCTAAGGGTGCCGCGAACTGCAAAAGTTTGGGAACCACTGCACTAGAACATTGTACTGATTGTAAAGCTCTTTTGAACTGATTGTAAGCTTGCATACAGGGCCCTCTTACCTCTCTGTATGTATTACCCAGTATTGTTTTATTACGGTTTGTTCCCAATTGTAAAGCGCTATAGAATCTGCTGGCGCTATATAAATAAATGATGCTGATGATGATTGTTGGTACTTTCTAAATAAATAATAACATTTGCTCTGTTGTCTAATCATTCATCAGTTGAAGCAATATATACGTTGACTAGACTAGAAAAACAGTGATATCTCCATTTTATATTTTCAAGTAAAAATTGCTGTTAAAGCAGCAATCCCACATACATTTTTTTCCATAAATAGCAAATTAAGTACTGTTTAAGCATGTATTTTTCTTAGCTATCCACCTTCAAGTCATATTCTCCTTTTCAAAAGCTCTCTGGTTCACAAACAAAAAAGGCTGCCAGACACAGACATAGTCAGTCTGCTACGCAGACACGGGCTTACAGCATGTCATAGCAGCAGGAAGAGAAGGAGGATGTCACAAAGAAGGAGAGGTGGGATCCAGGAGGGTGGGCTACTCTACTGAGAGAACTCCCTGAAAATTAGGAGTCTCAAGTTGTTCCAAATTGTCCTGATTTTGGGGGGACATCTCGATTTGTGGGGTATCTAAGGGGTGGGGTTTAACAAAGTGGGTGGAGTTTAACAAAATGTAACCATTTATGGTCAAAGCGGGCGGAGTTTTGGCCAAGGTTATTTTGTCTTGCTTTCAGGATTCTAAATGTTGGCAGCTATGCTGCTTTGGCAGAGTAGACAGATGCGTGAAATGTCTACACCAGAGCCGTAACGAGGCCGGTGCGGGCGGTGCCGCCGCCCCGGGCGCAGTCCCTAGGGGGCGCAGTGGCCGCCCGCACCGACTTCTGTGTGAGGAGTGAAAAGAAAAAAAAAAAATTAAACAGACCTCAGATTCAGACTGCCGGCCGCCCGGCGCATCCAAGATGGCGGCCGGCACCCGGCTCCACCCCCTTCTGAACTCTGCCCTCTGCCTCAGCGTCTGATGTCATGACGTTGCTAGGCAGCAGAGGAGCAGAGAAGCAGAGAGGAGCCAGGCAGCGACGGCTGGACAGGAGGTAAGTTTCAAAGCAGGGGAAGGGGGATGTAAGCTGCAATTATGGAGGGGATGTAAGCTGCAATTATGGAGGGGATGTAAGCTGCAATTATGGAGGAGATGTAAGCTGCAATTATGGAGGGGAGGGGGGGGATGTAAGCTGCAATTATGGATGGAGGCAAGAGGGGGGGAATGTAAGCTGCAATTATGGATGGTGGCAAGGGGAGGGGGGAATGTAAGCTGCAATTATGGATGGAGGCAAGGGGGGGGGGATGTAAGCTGCAATTATGGATGGAGGCAAGAGGGGGGGAATGTAAGCTGCAATTATGGATGGTGGCAAGGGGAGGGGGGAATGTAAGCTGCAATTATGGATGGAGGCAAGGGGGGGGGGAATGTAAGCTGCAATTATGGATGGAGGCAAGAGGGGGGGAATGTAAGCTGCAATTATGGATGGTGGCAAGGGGAGGGGGGAATGTAAGCTGCAATTATGGATGGAGGCAAGGGGGGGGATGTAAGCTGCAATTATGGATGGAGGCAAGAGGGGGGGAATGTAAGCTGCAATTATGGATGGTGGCAAGGGGAGGGGGGAATGTAAGCTGCAATTATGGATGGAGGCAAGGGGGGGGGGGATGTAAGCTGCAATTATGGATGGAGGCAAGAGGGGGGGAATGTAAGCTGCAATTATGGATGGTGGCAAGGGGAGGGGGGAATGTAAGCTGCAATTATGGATGGAGGCAAGGGGGGGGATGTAAGCTGCAATTATGGATGGAGGCAAGAGGGGGGGAATGTAAGCTGCAATTATGGATGGTGGCAAGGAGAGGGGGGAATGTAAGCTGCAATTATGGATGGAGGCAAGGGGGGGGGAATGTAAGCTGAAATTATGGAGGGAGGCAGGGGGGGAATGTAAGCTGCAATTATGGAGGGGGGGAGGGGATGTATGCTGCTATTAGGGAGGGGGGAATGTGTGCTGCTATTAGGGAGGGGGGGAATGTGTGCTGCTATTAGGGAGGGGAGGAATGTGTGCTGCATCTTGCTATTATGGAGGGGGGGGATGCTGCTATGCTTTATGAGGGATGGGGGGGTATGCTGCCCTAATGTGTGAGGGAAGGGGGGTATGTATTAATATAATGTGTGATATGAGGGTAGGGAGGTTGGGTGTCTTAGTACATGGGTGGGAGGTAGGCTATTAATTTAATGGTGACGTTTAGGCGGGGCTAATTATTTAATGGGTACTAGTTTATTTGTGGGGTGCTGGTGGGTCGATTTAATTTATTGATGGGGCTTTTTAATTTAATGGTGGGGTCTATTAATTTCAGGTGAGGTATTTATCTGTATTGCAGTCACAAGAATGCTCTCTGTATAGTATGGTGGTCACAGGAATGCTCTCTGTATAGTATGGTGATCATAGGAATCCTCTCTGTATAGTATGGTGGTCACAGGAATGCTCTCTGTATTGTATGGTGATCATAGGAATCCTCTCTGTATAGTATGGCGGTCACAGGAATGCTCTCTGTATAGTATGGTGGTCACAGGAATGCTCTCTGTATAGTATGGTGGTCACAGAAATGCTCTCTGTATTGTATGGCGATCATAGGAATCCTCTCTGTATAGTATGGCGGTCACAGGAATGCTCTCTGTATAGTATGGTGGTCATAGGAATGCTCTCTGTATAGTATGGTGATCATAGGAATCCTCTCTGTATAGTATGGCGGTCACAGGAATGCTCTCTGTATAGTATGGCGGTCACAGGAATGCTCTCTGTATAGTATGGCGGTCACAGGAATGCTCTCTGTAAGGTATGGCGGTCACAGGAATGCTCTCTGTAAGGTACGGCGGACACTAGGAGGCTCTTTATATTGTATGTGTGTGTGTACATGTGTGTGTATATATATATATATATATATTTTTTATGTAAGTGCACATCCACATTATTTATGTAATAAATGTATTGCTATACAGCATTACACTATGTGAGTTTCTTCCTCTCCATTATCCTGAATACTACTGAGTATATATGAAGTGCCAGTTCTGGAACCTTTCAACATTGTATGAAGCATCTGCTATTCCCATGGGGTAATAAGGCTCAACTTGATTGGTGAAGATACCGGTTATACCTACAGATAAGCTTTAAAGATCTTTTATCTGGTACGCATATTATATTGGCACGGCGCTGGTGTTCTAGAGTGGTTCCTCATTTCCTTCTTCCTGTTGATCCACTATTATTACCTGAGTGTCTATACCTATTTAGTGGTTAAGATTCTGACTTTTGGTACACCTTTCTGTATTTTTATATACAGTATTATACTATTTGGCGTCCCCTCCCATTTGTTTTGTGTTATATATATTATATTTAGTGTGATGGTGACAAGGGGGCACAATGATAGAGATGGCTCCATGGCACGGTGTGATAAAGGAGAAACTGTTATGGAGAGCACAGTGGGATGAAGGGGCAGTGTGATACAGATGGTACCATTACATTTATGTTTTAATTTGTTTCAGTGAGTTTTATTTCAATAACCAATTAATTTTTTTATACAGCTAGCATGTGATAGCTGCATTTAAAGTACTTTGATTCTATGGAGGCTTATTACATAAAGATCCTTACAAAGCCAGACCAAGAATAATGGAGAGGGAGGTGGTTTCAGTGCGGTCTAGAACTTGTAAAGTGCTAGCCACGCCCCCACAGTAGGTTGACCACACCCACCCGACAATTGACACTCCCACTTAGATGGGGGGCGCCGGTTCCCTGTCTCGCCCAGGGCACTAAAATGGCTAGTTACGGCACTGGTCTACACATTGTGGACTTTACATTTGTCCAGTGAAATAAATTATTAACTAGAGTTAAAGGGAAACCTACCCCTTTATATGAAATGCAGTTGTGCTGATAAGTTTGAGAGTGGAACTTTTTGTACTGGACAGAATGGACCATGTTGGAGGGTCTGGGACCAAACAGGAAGAGCAGTTACAAAGGCATATGCATATTAGAAAGAAGATATACTGGAAATTGTGGGCAGGGAGAGATTAGGGCAGCACATATTTGGAAGTCCAGTTGCATTACCAAGTGGCCGGACTACAGATTTGGTGGATGGAGAGTTTCCGAGATTGAACGCTGACATATTTTGCAGAACAATGACAATTTGTAAACCAGTAGTATCATCCAAAATGGATTTTGACCATTTATTTGAACCATTTTCTTAACAGCTGTGGTTCTTAAGGAACCTCTGTCCCTGTAAATAATTTTGTACAGCCACATATTCTGACATGTAAGGGGGAAAAGTTCACTGCTTGGTGCGAGTCCTTTAGTGATTGAAAAAGACCACAATAAATAAAATCTGCACTTTGTGGCTTGCAGTGAGAGATATGTCTGCCAATGGGGGATATGTTTTCTGCAGTATACGGTTAGTAATATGGAGTTGGCATTGGCTGACAATTGCATTTTATCTGTCCGATGCCTTGGGGTCATCCTTGATTCCTCCCTCTCATTTAAGCCTTACATTCTGTCCCTCTCTAAATCCTGTTACTTCCACCTTCGGAATATATCTAAGATACGTCCCTTTCTCACCACGGAAGCCACGAAAATCCTTGTTCACTCGCTTACTATCTCTCGCCTTGACTACTGTAACCTTCTTCTCTCTGGCCTACCTGATTCTCGCCTTGACCCTCTTAAGTCTATCCTCAATGCTGCTGCCCGCCTCATTTTTCTCTCCCGTCGCTCTATCTCTGCGGTCTCCCTCCAACAGTCACTACATTGGCTCCCCATACCCTAAACTCCTCACCCTCACCTTTAAAGCTCTTAGTCAATCTTCCCCTCCCTACATCTCCAATCTCATCTCTACCTACACTCCTACCTGCCCCCTCCGCTCTGCCTGTGACCGCCGCCTCACTACTTCACTGATCACCTCCTCTCACTCTCATCTTCAGGACTTTGCCCGGGCTGCTCCCCTGCTGTGGAGCGATCTTCCACGTTCCATCAGGTTAGCATCTACTCTCAAAGGCTTCAAGTGTGCCCTTAAGACTCATTTCTTTATTCAAGTCTATCAGTCCTCCTAACTTTCTTGTCCTGGCTCTCTCCCCTAGTTAGTACCACCCTTTATGTGTCTCCCCCTCCCTTTAGATTGTTAGCTCTCATGAGCAGGGCCCTCTTTCCTTGTGTGCTCCTTCTACTCTTCCTTCACCCTCTGTACCTCTTGGCCTGCTTCCCTAGCCCTGTTTTACCTGTTTTATTAATCTTCGGCCTTCTTCTTGCTGATTTCTACTATCCCTTTCACTATCTGTCAGATATAATCTGATTTGCTTTACCCTGTCACCTGTGTTTGTATATATTTGTGTATCATGTTGTGTCTTGGTTCTGTTTTCTGTATATGTAATGTACGGCGCTGCGGACCCTTTGCGTCGCCTTATAAGTCAAAGATAATAATAATAATCTGTACAATAAATAACTGGCAAACAGGAATATTTAAGTGTAATCTATGAAAGGTAATTATGAAGGTTATCTGTGCAATATAATGCTGTCAATTAAGGGATAAGCCCTCTATTCACATAAACCAAAGGATAAAGCCATTTGCTGGAAACGAGAATGGCAGTCACTTGCTGGGTAGGAGAATAGACCTCACTGCTGGTATGATGTGTTAATGTATACCGTCATGTCTCTATCCTTTGGAAAGATATATTTTTATAAATAATATTAAGGCAGACGCACACCAAATAAAGTGACCCCACTTTGAAATTTTCCACCATCGCTGCCAAAATGTTGACATACCAGCGGACATTGCCACCTCACAAGTAGATAGGTTAGAAACAACTTTACATATGCTTATTTTTCCAGCAAAAAGCAGCAGACAAGTTCATGGGAAATAATTAAACAAAAATCTTATCAGTTGAGGAACATTAAATAAAACAAATGTGGAGTTGCCTTTTAGGCATAGAAATGCACATGGATTGTACGGAGATATACATAACTGGCATCAAACATTGTACACATGTTTTGCTTTTGTCCTTTATTTATTCTGGCTGTATAAGAGGAATTAACCAGACATGCTTCGATTGTAGCACCAATGACGCTGGCTCCAACAGTGTCACATTTTAAGGTATTGTCATTTATCCTCTTTCAATGTCACAGCTGGCAGGAGAAAATGTGTCATTGTACCACAATAAGACCAATGGCACGGTTCATTGACTGCCATTTGCTGTTACATTAAGCAATCTGCCTAATTACATCCATTCGGAAGCTAATAGTTTACGACAGACAAAAAACTATATCACTTTCGACCTCTAAAAGCATTATAACAGGCGGCAGGGAAATGAAATATAACGTTGCTGTACAGCAGACTTGTTTTATTTACTCAGCTCAGCCTGGTAACACAATCTTTCTAGGAATTTCAGAATAATCTGTGATGAACAGATTGTCTAATCAGACCGTACAAAATTATTTCTAATAGGCAAAATTAGCCGCTGTTTGCGAACACCTGTCAATGTTCGCGAGCGATGATACTGGAGGCAAAAACCTGTGCTGAGTTTTACAAGCGGCTGGAGCGGTGATGGATTTCATCAGGAACGCATAAACGTTTGTAAACTATATCATTGACTATTCCAAAAATAGGAAATATAATCAGCGTGCCATCTGTTAGGGGCTGGATCTTTCCGTCAAACAATTACGTGTGTGCCCTATTAACTTTTCCAGTCATGGAGTTGTGACATATACAGCACAGAGAGTCCCAGTAAACAGTACTTTTATACAGTACATCTGTCTGCATGTGGGAAAGTGGTATATAATATAGACTAAACATACTTCTAAAGGAAAATAATTCAATCGATATACAAGACACTTCATTTAAATGTACAATATATGTAGAATATATTGATGCAATTAGAGAATGCCTTCTTTGTATGTAGAATTCATGCCTTGGTGGGAGCTTGTGAAAGCAAACTGTAGAAGATTCCCATAGACAGTAACAGCACTGCTGACAAGTGGAACTGAATAGAGAAAAAGTAAGAAGATCTTGAATAGCTTATATGTTGCAAGTGCTGTTTTTATAAAGACGCAATTTGCATTTTGCTTATTGTTCTCAACTACTTTAAGGGGATTCTGCAAGATTAACCACACTTAATGTTGTTTTTAATTTTTGATTATTATTACTCTTTATTGATATAGTGCAAACCTATTAGGCAGGCTTGCACACAGAATTTTGTTATTTATAATTTATTCTCATCAATTTATTCTCATCAGCCCCCCCACACAACAGGAGCTTACAATCTAATTTTACAACAACAGGCATAAAAGTACTCACGCACATGCACAAAGACACACGCCTTTTTTAACTTCTTTTCTCCAAGGTTAGTGTTACAAGTCACCCAGTGCAGTGACAAACAATGGTTCATCGGCAAATCCTCAAAAAAGTAAGGGTCCCTTTAGTCTAAGCCTCCCAGTGATATGGGGGAGCAAGAGTCATCTGGATCCAATTATAAGGGAGACCATTCTGCTAACTTGAGCTCTGGAGCCACAAAACACAAAACCCCCTTGGAGGCAAGGGTTGTTAAGTCCAACTTCACCATAAGGGTAGGGTGGGCCCCTTTCCATTGAGGTCGGCCGAAGGTCACATCAAGGACGGAGATCTTCAGCCCCCCCCCCCCCCTTCAACAGAAGGGAACATCTTAAAACGCCAGGCAAATAAAGGTGATGCCAGCAGTATTCAGTTAGTACTAAATGTGTTTCTTACCCCCTTTGCATATTCAGACACCCACAGCAAGCAGGATTACTCAGGGCACATTAGTACTTCAGACTTTCTAGCAGCCGACACTTGGCCAAAACATTAATCACTCCCTCTGAGAACAGATACTACACTTGATCTTAGCAAGTCTGTCCACCAGCACTGACTTACTAGTGTTTAGTCCTTTTGGCCCAGCTTCTGGACAAGGTCCTAGCACATTTGGATTACAATAATAGATCCTGTTTGTGAGACAAATCTAATTTAGTCAAGAAATTGATACAACTTAAGCTACCCAAAGAACCTTTGTTCTTAGCCACATTAGATGTGCTTTGACTGCATACCTCCATTGGTAAGGTCAGGCTGTATGGCAATTATTGAGATCCAGTTCTTATAATATTGCTTGTGTTGAGCTTTTCCTAATACTGCTGGAGGTCATTTTTACTAAATTCTTTACACTTCAAGAACAATAAGAAACTGTCTTCAGTTGCAGGAGGCTGCTATGGGGAGTAATGTAGACCAGTGATATGTGAATATGCTTACGGACAAGTATGTTGGAATATCCTGACATTGGTCATAATGCCTTATTTAGAGTGGTGATTAATTGACAACGTGTTCATTGTGGTCAGGGATGTCTTCACTCCATTGAGTGGTTCCACCAAAGAATCAATATTACTGGTACACAAATGAAGTTCTTACTTAGATGGCCTTTTAGAGACTTTAATATACATAAATATGGTGCTCTCCAACAGATATTTACATGAATTCAAGTTTAGCTTTTTATATTTTCAGGTTTTTATTCTCTTATAGTGAATAAATCTATCCCTGGCAGATAACTGATGAGAGAGTTTAATGAGCGATAACTTTCCTTCAGGACCACTTAACACACATGTGCCAGACGTTATTGGTTACAGCTATTCTAAATCTCAGACTTTTGGAGAAATAGAGCTATTTAAAAATATGAAACAAGATCATCATCATCATCATCTATTAATTTATATAGCACCACTAATTCCGCAGAGCTGTACAAAGAACTCACTCACATCAGTCCCTGCCCCATTGGAGCTTACAGTCTAAATCCCCTATCATACACACACACACACACACACACACCGAGAGAGACTAAGGGCAATTTAATAGCAGCCAATTAACCTATCAGTATGTTTTTGGACTGTGGGAGGAAACCGGAGCACCCGGAGGAAACCTACTCAAACACGGGGAGAACATACAAACGCCACACAGATAAGGCTATGGTTGGGAATCGAACTCATGACCTCAGTGCTGTGAGGCTGAAGTGCTAAGCACTGAGCCACCGTGCTGCCCCAGATGACCTGTTTAGTAGGAACAGAAAGGAAATGAACCAACAAAATATGCTACTGGTCAGGTAGTTTCATCCTAGGTGCCGAGCCTCTGACTAAAGTACAGTGTAATTAAGTTCTAGAACAGAAAGGGAACTTGCATGATAAGATTTATATTGGGGATAGCACCCAAATTATTGAGGATTGGATTTCCCAGCATACATTGACCATTAGTGCTGAGATGATCCAAACATTTTGTTGAATATGATCAGATTAGATTCCACATTTTCAAGCCAATTGCCCTGACCTCTGCCTGGACGTTTTTGCTCATTAGTCAGATTACATTTTATCTTGTACCTTTTGGGCACCTGTAATTTACATTATTGTCCCGTGTCTCCAATTTTCCTGTTCATGGAATAAACCCATGTTACCATGTGCACAAGACTTGGGGAAATGGAGTACCGGTGATCATGTTCGGAAAGAGGGCTGTTATAGGCAAAGATTACAACCAAACCGGTTCTAGGAGCTTATTTTAGGTATAGGTGCTTGGCATCAGAAAAAGGCAGCTCATATTTTAACGTTGAGTGACCTTAAAATCTGATATAAAATGTTTAAATAGAAGGTTTAGTGCGAATAACACATTTACACAAAACTAAGCTATTATCAAAATGGAAAACTTGGTTTAAACAGGCATTAAATCAATAGCCCTGTATCATTTCTAACATTGAATAAAGTCTAAACTGAAATTTGCAATTGTGTTTTCTGAAATCTGTCATCTTTACGACTGTTTATTCTTGTTCTCTCTGTATAATCTGATGAACATATGTGCTTTTCTTGTCTACGTGGTTTTATAAATAAATTATCATGTAAAGTCTCTGCTGCTAGTAAACTGATACAGTAATGTTGAAGCACCATACATAAATGCTGATATCGTGTTCTGTTTCTCAGTTAAACTATATTGAATAAACATGTCTTTAGGAAGGATGTATGGAGTAAAAAATACCTAAGACGGTATTTGCAACCACATAGCCTTGTTTTTAAATATAACTCAGGGATGCTGCCTTAAAAAGTAATAAGAATTATTTTATTTGATTAATGGCTTTTTTGCCATCAATTTTACTTCTGTCACATGAGAACATTTTACCATTACTATTTTATTACAATACATGAGTGGCGTGAATACTTGTAAAAATAATTCTTTGGTAATTAGTGATATCAGAGAGTGTCAATGACACGGGCTGGCTGGCAAATTTTAGCCTGGGGGGTAACTCTTGGCTCAGCAGCCTATTAGGAACATTGTAAAGGCAAAAAAATGTGTGTAGACCAAGCCCAAGGTAGCCCACTAAGGGTCTGGCCTAGTGGGCAGATGCC